>NW_027185665.1:11005725-11063225 GCF_028583685.1 Petaurus breviceps papuanus | reverse complement strand
TTTAATTTGATGAGACCTGTTCTCAATGAAGCCAAATTGGTTTTCTGTGGGCACTGCTTCCTTTTCTAGACTAAGCATCCTTTCAATGCATCTCAGAGTAAAAATTTTCTGTAAATGATCTACACACAAAATACAGAATTGACTTTTTACTCCTACCATTTGGGTGAAGGTATATTCTAGTCTGGTAATTCTTTCTTCCCTGAAAACTTAGGCATAATTTCTCCATAGACAAAATTGGCATTCATAAGACATGGCCAAATAGTCATTCATCCATTCAAAGAATAACTACTATATGCAAAATATTGAATATAGCTCCAAGAATTATGTCAGACAGGTAATATATTGTCATAACATTTGGAATTAATTCCTATTACCTTCAAGTAGTTTCTATTTAGAATGGACTATTTGTTGTGTTTGAAAGTGTATTGTACAAAAGATAGTAAAAAGTCATGATATATACACTGAACAGTCTAAGAATTTAAAAAGCATAAACCTTTTTATGTTTCACAAAGACAAACTTCACTGTTTTTCCCCTACATTGCTCCAACCTCAATCAGGCCTGGATGATGGATATAGACAGCAATTTCTTTTTTTTTTTTTAAGAAACATTTTATTTTTAGTAAGTTATAAATATATCACCTCAATCTTTCTCTCTCTCCCTATATATATATAGTTACATATCTATGTATATACATATACGTATGTATATGATATATAGGGGTGGGGAATCTGCAGCCTCCAGGCCATATGTGGCCTTCTAGGTCCTTTGGTGTGGCCATTTGACTAAATCCAAGTTTTATAGAACAAATTCTGTTATTAAGGGGATTTGCTCTGTGAAGTTTAGATTCAGTCAAAGGACTGCACTTGAGGACCTAGAGGGCTACATGTGACCTTAAGGCTGCAGGCTCTCTACTCTTGATGATATGCATGAATGTGTATGTGTGTGTGTGCACTCATTGCCTTGGGTTCTGTTTGTGAATCCAAACTTTTCAGGAAAATATACAGAAAATTTGCAACTCTAGGTAGTCTCTTCTCCCAGATCTCCTAAATCTTAAAAAGGGTAATGGAAATGTCCCAGAGATTCATAATATGAAAAAAAAAAATAGGTGGGAATGAACAAAGAAGAGAAAGTCAAGAAGAGGCATATTCTTACCCACTGTCTTTGCAGCCCCCCCTCAAAATAGTGTTATAATCAAAGCTTGGTAACACACGTTGTTTAAACTACTAGTTCACTCAGAAAATTCTGTCTAAAAAGGAATTTCCACCAATTATTTCTCTAAATAGAACAAAAATATGGTTAAGTGTGTAGACATAGCTCACCAAGATAAAAAATGCAAAGTGGTGACAGTTGACCACTGCCTATGTTCCACAGGACATAACTATGGAAGATGATCTCTCATCTTTGAATCTCGAGTCAAAATTCACAACCATTTGGTGATTTTTTTTATGAGCAATCAGGGTAACTTGCTCAAGGTTACATGACCAGGTGTTTCTGGGTGGGTGCTAAGTGTCAGAGCCCGGATTCGATCCCCAGGTCATCCCGACACTGGAGCCGGTGCTCTTACTCACTGAGCCACCTGGCCACCCTTGGTGATATTTTCTACATTGTTTTAATGTAGAAGATACTTCATCAGTTTTACTTCACTGTCTCCAGATAAAGTCCCAGAAAAGTTTTATTACCATCAGGAAAATTGTGTTGCTATTGCCAACAATTCTTCAAATGGTGTGCTCAGCTAAATTTCATCATTTAATAGAAATATGCCATTCTTGAGGGACTCTGAAAAATATAATCAAAACAATTTGCATCAATTCTAGTGTCCTGTCTAGAATGCTACAAGCCTTAATTAAAACACAAGCATTCTCAAGCTTCAGAGATTTACCTTCCTGTGCTGAAGTAAGAAACTCTGGATGTGTGTCCAGATCTGCATTATATCACCCATGCAGATCACTGACTCATTTTAAGATTCATATTCTAAGAGGGATGAGAATTTCTTCTTAAAAAATAAAATATTTCTTTAAAAAATTTTAAAAAGAAATTTTTTTTTTCCATATCCATCAACTAAGCCTAATTGAAGTTGGAGAAATGTAGGAGGAAAAAAAATAGAGTTTTGTCTATGTGAAATATAAAAAGGATTGTGTTTTTCTTAATTCTCAGGTTCTACAGTGCATATATCATGACTGTTTTTTACTATCTTTTGTACTATATACTTACAAACACAACAAATAGTCTATGCTTAATAGAAATTTCTTGAAGGTAATAAGAATGAATTCCAAATGTTATAACAATACATTATGTGTCTGACATAATTCCTGGGGCTATATTCAGTACTTTGCATAGAATACTCAAAATGTGTTCTTTGGTTTTTAGGGTTTTTTATTTTAATGAATTCATTTATTTTTAGTTTACAACATTAACTTTTATCTGATTTTGAGTTCTAAATTTTCTCCCTCTCTCTCCCTGCTCCATCCCCAACATGGCAATCTGATAAAGACCATACATGTACTATCATATTAAACATATCCCCACATTAGTCATGTTGCAAAAAAGAATCAGAAACAATCAGAATAAGAAAACCATGAGAAAGGAAGAAAAGAGAGAACATAGCATGCTTCAGTCTGCATTCAGACTCCATAGTTCTTTCTCTGGATGTGAATAGCATTTCTGACATGTCTTTTGGAAATGTTTTGGATCATTTTATTGCTGAGAAGAGTTAAGTCTCTCGAATTTGGTCATCACACAATATTGCTGTAACTGTGTACACCGTTCTCCTGGTTTTTCTCACTTCACTCAACAGCAGTTCATGTAAGTATTTCCAGGTTTTCCTGAAATCCTCCTGCTCATCATGTTTTTATGGAACAATAGTATTCCATTACATTCATATACCACAACTTGTTCAGTCATTCCCCAATTGATGGGCATCTACACAATTTCCAATTCTTGGCCACCACGAAAAGAGCTGCTATAAATATTTTTGTGAATGTGGGTCCTTTTCCCATTATGCCTCTTTGGGATACAGACCTAGAATTGGTATTGCTGGATCAAAGGGCATGCACAGCTTAATAGCACTTTGGTCATAGCTCCAAATTGCTCTCCAGAATAGCTGGATTAGTTCACAACTCCACCAATAATTCATTTGTGTTCCAATTTTCCACATCTTCTCCAATATTTATCATTTTCTTCTAATATGTTCTTTGAATAAATGAATTGATTGATTGGTTAATAGGAGAGTTTCCTAAGGCATTGAGAGGTTAAGTCATTCACCCATGTTTACATTGCTTTGAGTCAGGGGTGGGATATGAACACAGCTCTCCCTTACTCCAAGGCTGGCTCATTCCATCACTAACTCTGCTTCTGCCTCTCAAGGAACTATCATCTCTTTATCATAGAACTCTACTCAGAATTGACTGTATACTTGCTCTCATCTTCTATCCACCTATTTAAGTTTGGGTGTATTCAGCCCTCTTTCATCAGAAACAAACATTGTCTTACACTATCCTTGATGGTCCCAATGAGATATAAGGTTCACTCACTGTTTTTCTCCAGATAATTTCTCAATGTCTCTCCTAGAATCATCAATACTTGCTTTGAAGGAAGGTCAAGCCACTGGCTTCAATACCTATATGTTTTCTCTCTTACAAAAACTTGCACAGATACAAGCAGATTCAATTTGTCAGTAGAGGAATCCATCTTCTGAGATACCCCACAAGTAATGCATTAAAGTCACATCTGTATTAGGAGAACATTGTGCATAGTAACAGCAATATTGTATGATGACCTACTGGGAATAACTAAGTTATTCTTCAACCATACAATGATCCAAGACAACTCTGAAGGACTTAAGATGAAAGGTGCTGTCCATCTCCAGAGAAAGAGCTCTAGGCGGAGCCTGAATGCAGATCAAAGATATTTTTTCTTTTCATTCTTTATTTTCCTTGGGTTTTTTTTTTCTGATTTCTTTCATAGCATGACTTACATGGAAATGTGTTTTGCATGACTACACAAGTATAACCTATGTCAAACTGCTTGTCTTCTCAATGGGAAGGAAGGAGGGTGTGAATTTCTAAGTCAAAATCTGAAAAAAAGAATGTTAAAACTGTTTTTACATGTAATTGGGAAAAATACAATATTAACTTTTTTAAAAAGTCACATCTGTGTAAAATTCAAACAGCTGGCAACAAGAAACAAAGACAGTCAACAATTCAAAAAATTTATATGGTGTAAACTAGCTAATCTGATCAATTGTTTTGGCTTCGTGATCAAACATTTAGTGGTTCTTTCACAGATGCCATCAAAATATTTCTAACCAAATATATGAAAATGAAGATGGAAGTAAAGACTTTTTTCAAAAGTTATTAGAAGTGAGAGTTTTCCATCCACATGATATATCTATGCCATGAATAATTATGGTAACTGACATTATATAGTGTTTAAAAGGCTTTATATTCATCATATCATTTGGCTTCACAAAAGACTTGTGAAGTAGGTAATGCTGGTATTGTTTCCACTCCCATTTTACAGATAAATAAATCAAGTCTCTGAGAGGTTAAGTAACTTTCCTATGGTAACACAATTAATGGGGGTAAAAAAAAATGTGAACCCAGGTCTCTTCCTGACTAACGCCAGCATTCTATATACTGTGCCTCAGACACTATTACCTTAGAATGTAAGTCTAATTCTTAGACTAGATGGTAGAGACCAGTTGATCCATTATACAGAAGCTTCTTTGGAAGACTATAAGCTACTTAAGGGTTTTTTCCCTTTGTGGACCCAACACCTAACAGAGTGTCTGTCATTTAGTTGAACTGAATTGAAATGAATTGGTAACAATATCTTGGGGATAAAACACTCAATTTTTTTAGCGGAAATTTTTTACTTTCCACCGGAATGTTTTATCATATAGTTATTTGGGACTGAATCGTTTTCAAATTTTAGTGATATAGTTAGTTTTTACTCACAGAAATTTCTCCCAATATTCCTCCTTCTCTCTTCTCAGATAAGAAAGAATACTTTTTTTAAGAAAAATGGAAAGATGGGACAGCTAGGTGGCACAGTGAATAGAGCACAGCCCCTGGAGTCAAGAGAACCAGCATTCAAATGCCACCTCAGACACTTGGCACACTTGCTAGCTGCATGACCTTGGGCAAGTCACTTAACCTCAATTCCCCCCTTCCAAAAAAAACTGGAAAGAAGAAAAAATCAGCAAGACCTAGCAATACATTGAAAGTCTGAAAATATATGCAATATTATTTACTCATGGAGCTTTTTTTATTCAAAGGGGTCGGAAGTGGCATATATCTTCTCATATTTCTTCTTTGGGACCTTGCTTGTTCTTTGTAATTTTGCAAAATTCACCTGTTACTATTTCGTGCTTGTCCTTTCCATATACACTGTTGTAGTCATTGTGTATGTTAGTTTTCTTGGCTCTGCTTAGTGGATGCTGCATCAATGCATGTATGCCTTTGCATGCTTCTCTATTATCCTCTTTGTCATTTCTCATAATATGGTAATATTTCATTATATCCTTGCACCATACCCTTTTTTTAGACATTTCCCAATCAAAGGATATCTACTTTATTTCCAGTTCTTTACTATTACAAAAAGTGCTACCATAAATATTTTGTGTATATGGGAATGTTTTTCTTATCAATGGCCTCCTTAGGGTATAAACCGAGTAGTGGAATCTCTGGACCAAAGTACATGACCGTTTAATTCCTTTATTTGATTAATTCCAGGTTGCTTTCCAGAATAAATATACCAACGCTCCACTAAAAGTATATCAATGTGCCTATGTTCCCAAAACCCTCCAACATCGACAATTCCCATCTTTGTCATCTTTGTCTGTTTGTTGATGTGAAAACAACCCTGAGGCTTGTAATAGCAAGCACAGAAGTAGTTCACACCTTGTTTCAGCTATTTAATTAACACATAGTTTCAATTCAAGTTTCTTTTGATCCTTGTATCAAGTCTGTTAAGAAACAGAACGTGTGAACCCTAGATCATGAACTCTTGCAAAAGGAAGGGGAGGAGTTAATGACCATATATAAGGAGAGGTCTTGGCTAGGGACAGCAGAACTTAGAAAAGGACTCTTGTGGTGGCAGAATCAAGAAGAAAACTTGTGGTATCCCAGCACTCAGTCTATCTTGCTCTGTCTGTGTTGATGTTTGTTTGTGATACTTTGTACGGAAGCCCTGGGACCTTACTGGAAGCCCTGGAAGAGGATTTTCTAGTTGTCTGTTTACAGAAGTCCTGGAGGAGGGTTTGAGAGGTCCTGGGACTTTACTGATGATTTGTGCTGACCTCTTGGACCTCGTTTGTGGTGTGTTGATTTATATGCTGATGATTTGTGTTCAGTTCTCAGACCTTGCTGGTGGGTCTGAGTTGATTTCACAGGCAGATAGTGAATTGATGATGGTGTCAGCAATGTGCATGTATATTATTGTGGCTCTGTCAAACTTTGTCTTCCCAGAAACAGCAACTGTGAAGGACTTGAGGTGGACTGGACACTGTGAACTTCAAGATGGAATGGGAACTGGATGAAGAACTGGACAAGGAGTTGGACAAGGAACTGGGAGCTGCCTGCCTTTGAACTCAGGTAACAGTTGGAGCTGGGACCATGGAAGAGTAACCATGGAAGCTGAGAACAAGCCTTGAGCCAAGCTAAAAGAAGACTTTACCTGGATACCGTGTACTGACTGAGATTATGATTTACTGTGACCTGGGGTGGAAAACTTTAACTTTTGTACTTTGTGATTGAATTAAGGATTTTGTGATTGACTGTACTTTGTATGTGGCCATTTTAGTGATAAGTTATGTTGTGACATGGTGAATGCTGTACCTTGATTTTCTGTAAATGTTTTTGCTCTGATTTGTTATTGAATAAATAGAAAGTTAACTATACTGTGTAATCAGAACCTTGAAAAGCTGTTCACAGCAACCATCCTCTGGAAAGATGCTCATGTTTACCTTTACAAGACTTTTACATTTTCCTTTTTGTTAGGATTTTAGAGCATTCTTTCATGTTAGTGTTAATAGTTTGAAATTCTTCTTTTGAGAATTGCTTGTATTTATCCTTAGACCACTTTTCTATTGGAGAATGGCTTTTAGTCATTTATACATAAAAACACATATATGTGTGTTATTTGTCTATATATCTTGGATACCAAACCCTTGTCTCAACATTTTGATAAAACTATTTTTTATCAATTGTTTGCTTCCCGTCTCCTAGATACACTTATTTTGTTTGTGTAGAAGCTTTTCCATTATGTGTTATCCCAATTTAGTTTTTGTAATTGCAATTGCCTTTTCCAATATCTTTTATCCTTTCTTTGGTTAAGAATATATCTTCTAGGGACAGCTAGGTGGAACATGAATAAAGCACTGGCCCTGGAGTCAGGAGGACCTGAATTCAAATCCAGCCTCAGATATTTAACACAAAACTAGCCGTGTGACCTTGGGCAAGTTACTTAACAACCATATTTAAAAAAAGAAGAATATATCTTCTAGCCATAGCTATGAGAATTATGTATCCATTTTGAATTTATATGACATAATATGTTGGTCTAAGACTAATTTCTGCCAGACTACTTCCCAGTTTTCTAGCAGTTTAGTTTTTGTTTTTGTGGGATTTAGGGAGTAAAATAAAGAGCTCTTTCTAAAGTAACATGTCTGGGGCAGCTAGGTGGCACAGGGAATAGAGTACTGGCCCTGGAATCAGGAGGACCTGAGTTCAAATCCAGTCTCAGACACTTGACACACTTATTAGCTGTGTGACTTTGGGCAAGTCACTTAACCCCAATTGCCCTCCAAAAAGCAAAAAAAATAAAATAACATGTTTTCTGGTTTTACAGACAGAGTTTTTGAGTTCCATTTTTTCTGCTACTCCCTTCTCTAGTTTGTTCCATTGATCTACTCTCTATTTTTTTTCATGCATCTACCCTCTCCCGCTTTATTTCCCTTCAACATATAAAACATATATAAACCTATACATAATATCTTAAACAATTTGGCAAGGCAATAGAGAAAGATCTATCCTCTTCCATTTTATTTCCCTCAACATACAAAACATATGTAAACCTATATATAACATTGTAAACAAAATTTGGCAAGGCACTAGAGAAATGTCTCAAAGTTTTCTACACACTGGTATAATAATTTTTGGCCAGCGAACTGGATTGCCATTCTGTTCAACTGAGTCGATCCCCATGAAGTTTCCCTAACAAAACCTTGAACTGGAATCTTACTACAAAGGCCTATGTTCAGTGGGCAGGACCGGAGGAGCAAGGAGGAAGCACTCTCTGGGAATGGGCCTGCATCCAGGGGTGCTCCAAGACCTGAGTGAGGGGACGTCATTCTAAAGGGTTATGCCTGAGCATCTTAGAGATCAGGTCCTGGGCTCCAGAAGGCATAGAAGAAGGGAATTTCAGGTTCACCTTTAAAGTGGAAAAATGAAGGCAGAATAAGACATTATTCAAACCAACAGATCTTTATCAGGTGCCCACAACACTGAAGGAATTAAATGAAATTATATGAGAGATTTTGCTCAACCTGAAGCTAATCAGTTCCCAATCCAGAACTCATGTAACTGTAACGAGGATCTTACTGAATCTTTTCCACACACCCCTCCCATCTCCAACCCCATGTACCAGTTGGGCTGCTGGTGATTCCCATCACCCCACCTTTACCCCATACCTTGGTGATCCATCTATAAGTCTCACTGTGAGAGGAGCTTTCAAAGAGAGGATTTCCCACTAATAATTCATAGCACAACACTCCAATGCACCAAAGATCCACCTTTTCATCATGTACATATCCCTCAATCATATCAGAGAGAAGATAATCTAGGGTCCCATACATTGTTTTCCTCCTAAGGGAGGGGGCATGGGCAGACCAGCTGAAGTCAGCAATCTTGAGCTCTCCTCGAAGTCCCATGAGTAGATTCTCAGGCTTAATGTCTCTGTGAATCACTTTCTTCCCATGGCAGTAGATCAGCTCCTCCATGATCGTGGCTGTGCGCTGCTGGTCAGATGTAGGGTTCTTCTGCAGCTCCTTGTAAAGTTCACCTGAAGGTGCATATTCCAGAATCAGGTAAACCCGACTACGATCATGAAAGTAATTGTAGAGGCGAAGGATGTTAGGGTGCTGAAGATGAGACTGGATCTCAGTCTCTCTTCAAAACTGGTGATCTACACCCTCATTCTCTATCTGAGACTTGAAGAGAACCTGCAGAGCCACAATGAATTGGCTGTTCTTTTCTCGCGCCAGGTACACATTCCCAAACCCAACGGTCGCCCAATGTCAAAGTCATTAATTTTGAATTGACGCACTGGGAGGCTCTTCACATTGTTGCTATCCACCTCTGTCCTGCTAAGTACAGCAGCTGGCTGGGCGCTTGAAGGCTCTAGAACAGGTCTGGAATGATTTACAAGAAGGGTTGAAGAGGGAGTGGCTAGCTCTTTCTGGAGGACTCACAGGGGCAGGGCATTCAGGCTGGACTGATGCAAGGATGTGCTGTAAGATCCTCCATTGGCATTCTCCTTCTGGGACATCTTGCAAAGGAAAAGGGGGTAGAAGGAATTCTACAGTCTGGGTCTACTTCTCTATTTTTTAACCAATATCAAATTATTTTGATGTCTGCTCTTTATAGTAGAGTTTGAGATTTAGAAATACTATTCTTTCATTCCTACTTTTTTCCATTATTTCCCTTGATATTTTAGATTTTTGCTTTCACTATGTGAATTTCATTAATATTTTATCTAGTTCTATAATGTATTGCCTTGATAATTTAATTGGTATAGAATTAAAATTGTAAATAATTGTGGTAGTATTATGTTTTGTTATATTGGAATGGGTCAGCTCCATTCATTGAATATTTCTCAGGATATTTTAAGTTATTTTGTCTTGCTCTAAGGAGCACTTTATAACTGAATCTATATAAATTTTGTGTATTTAGGTAGATTGAGTCTCTAATATTTTATGTATTTGTAGTTATTTTGAATGATTTCCTTTTCTATTATTACCATATAAATAATTGATAAAATTAATAAAATAATTATCATTGTATACAAATATTATTGACTTTTATGAGTTTATTTTTCAGCCTGAAACTTTGCCAAAACTGTTGCCTCAATCCTTATATTTATTGATTCTCTAAGTTTTTATTTTTTAATTTAGTCTATTTTCAATTTGTTGAATAAAACAAGCATTTCCATAACATAGTACAATAAAAAAGATGATTGCACATTGAAACTGAAAATCTACTATGCACAACTTGCTATTCCTTTCAAATATACAACAAAATAAACATGAAAATTTATTTTTTCCTTTTTTTTCCTTTCCTATTCCCCCCCCAACCCTAGAGGTTGTGCTCATTAGACACAAATGTGTGTGTGTGTGTGTGTGTGTGTGTGTGTGTGTGTGTGTGTGTGTAAAATTATTCTAGGCATACTTATATTTTTCAGTTCTTCCTCTGGAGGCAGATGTCATCTTTCTTCATATTGTTTATGATTTTCAAAATAAACCAGCATGACATAAGCAAATACGAATGTTTTAAATGTCCTCTCTGCCCATATTTATACTTTTAATTACTTTTTCTTGTCTTACTGCTTTTGCTATCATTTTCAGGAATAATAAAACAATAATGGGGAGAATAAGCAACCTTGCTCTAGTTCTATAGTTAATGAGAAAGCTTCTAGTCTATCTGCATTACATGAAAATAATTTTTTATTTCAGATAAACATTATAAAGGTCCCTCTATGCCTATAATTTGAAAGGTTTTGTAGTAAATGAGTGTCATACTTTAAGGTTTTTTTTCTGCATCCATTGAGATAAATATATGACTTGGGGTTCGGGTTTTCCTGATGTTGAACCATTTTACATCTGAAGTATAAATCCAACTTGGTTATAATGAATGATTTCTTGGATAAATTACTGTAGTGCTATAAGTTGGAGTATTTTATATTTTTTTTAAAAATTCTATTTCTTTGTGTTCTCAGCTTTTCTAGCATATAACTGTGGGTAAAAAGTTATAATAACTTTACATTTATGCTTATTTATTCTTATTGAATTATTATGTTGCAATTTCCCTTTATTCATCTGTTATTTTGCTGATTGGAATTTTCTCACTCTTATTTTTAAGCAGGTGGGCTAAAGGTTTATCAATTTTCTTAAAGAACCAGTTTTTAGTTTCATTTATGAATTTATTAGACTTTTAGGTTTCAAGTGACCTATTTCTCCTCTAATTTTCAAAATCTCTTTTGTGCTGATTTGGGGTTTGTTCATTTACTTACTTAGTATTTTTGAACATATATTCAGTTCATTAATTGTATCCTCTTATATTTTGTTAATATATATTTAGAGGAATATATTTTCCATTGAGGACTACATTAGCTGCATCCTCAAAGTTTTTGTATGTCATTTCATCATTATAATTTATTTTCAAATAATTATAGCTTTTAATGATTTGTCCTATAACCCACTCATTATTTAGGATTTCATTGCTTAGTTTCCATTTGAGCTAGTGTCTTTTTGTACTGCCTGATATCATTACTATAATTACTGAGTTACACTCTATAGAGGAGGTTTACTATTTCTGCCTTTTACATTTCTTTACAATACATCATTCCCCTAAAGCATAATCAATTATGGTAAAATTTCCATATGATGCTAAGAAGTACCTATATCAGCAGTCCCATTTAGAAAATGCCAGAATATTTTAGTTCCAGTTTCTCTAGAAATTCTTACAATTCTATATTTTCCCTTTTCTTTATCATTCTTTTAGATTTGTGCAAAACTGAGAATGACATTAAGTTCTCATACTACTATTATAACATTGTCTATCTTTTATGTTATTCAGTTAATTTTTCTTTTATGAATTTAGATGCTGAAGCATCTTGAGCACATAAGTTTAATATTGATATTGATTTTGTTGCCTATGATTCCTTTCAGCATAATGTAATTTCCTCATTTACCTCTATTTGTTGTGAATTTCAACCTCTGCTTTGCATGATAACATGACTGTAACTCCTGCATTTTTTGATTCACCTGACGCATAGTATATTCTGCTACAGCTTCTCATTTTTATTCTGTGAATACCTTGGCTTGTTAGGTTTGTTTCTTATAAATAACAGATTGTAGAGTTTTGTTTTCCTGTCTAATCAGTCATTCTCATTTTATTGGATTGTTTAATCTATTCACATTTAAAGTTATGAGTTCAGTTTATATTTTCTTTCATTTGTCTCAATATTTTTCTGAAATTGTAGTTTTCCCTTTCCTCTTTAAAGGCAATATTTTGTTTCTTCAGTTTCTCTGATTCTCATGGAAATAAAGTTTCCAAAGTATTTATTTTGAGATCCCTCTTCCAAACAGTTTTTATTTTATTGCCTTGCAGATCTCATCCCTTCCTTTTGTCTGTTGTGTCTTTCTTTAAGAAGTATCACTCCCTGCAGGAGATAAAGAGCATACAAGTATTTCTCCATGGTAAAAGGCTTCCTGAGACCCTGATAATAAAATCAATTTCTGCCCCCACCATCCACATGATTATTTTCTGACCCATTTGCCATGAAATCTCCCCCTCTGACCTCATGCCTTTCCTCCCCTCTGAATGATAGTTGCCCTCAGAAACCTTGATTTCCCTTTTCCTGATGCAAGATGCTATCCATGGAGGCAAAACATTTTCTCATTTATAGTGATCTCTCAAAGCGCCAAATCCCTGTAGATTATACAAAATACAAAATCCCCATCCCTCATTACAGAATCTCTCTCTTTCTCAATGGAAATGTTTGTCAGTGGGATCTCCTATCATTGAATCTAAATCACCCCGTTTCTTTCTCTCTTTTGCCACTGCACCCATTCACTACACCCTTTATTCCTGAGAGATTTTAAGAGTTATTCTCCTTTCATTATTTGCTGTTGAGTTGATTGGGGTACATCACATGTTGTACTCTTATCTTCTTCCTCCCCTTTCCCTTTTTATGCACCAGTTCTGCAGTTATGCTACACACACACACACACACACACACACACACACACACACACACACACATTGATTTACCAATAGTCAGGGTATTGTGAGAGTCAATCCCTGTATTTTCAGGCATGTTTCTTCTCACTTTACTTACTTATTGAGAACAAAAGCCAATGCTGAAGAAATTCAGGAAGTTTATTAAGTCATACAGTGGAAATGAGAGCTGAAATAAATGGTGGCTTGCTGCCTGTCCTGCGTCTCCACGCCATCCCTACTCCAGCCTCTAAGAGCTACGGGTAGGTTTCAGATAAAGAAGCAACAAAACAGTCATCTGACTAGTTAATACACAACAAGTTTTCCCAAAAGGCACATAGATTAAGTTTCACATAGATTCATTAAAATGTGCTTTTCAGTAAAGTAGAAATTAAGGGGACCAAACATCAATCAGTGGGTACCTGGAATTTTCTGGGATAGGGGTCCTAAGTTAAGCTTTAAATTAGTCTGGTCTAAACAGTACAGGGGCAGTTGCGTGGTGCAGTGAATAGAGTGCCAGTCCTGAGGTCAGGAAGACTCATTTTAATGAGTAAAAATCTGACCTTAGACATTTACTAGCTGTGCAACCCTGGGCAAGTCACTTACCCCTGTTTGTCTTGGTTTGTTGATCTGTAAAATGAGTTAGAGAAGAAAAAGACAAACCACTCCAGTATCTTTGCCAAGAAAACCCCAAATAGAATCACAAAGAGTTGAACACAACTGAAACAACTGAACAACAATAAGTGAGCAAAGGCAAGCCTGGTTTCTTACTATCAAGAAAATATTTGAACAATGAAATAATTGATTTTTCCTACAATTTAGTAATCAATAACTTTACCAGATTCTCCACTATCATTTCTTCTATGTAAGTTCCACTTTCATACTTATCTCTGTGTACTTTTAGAGAGAAATCTCTTAATAGCCCCTTGATCATTATGATTTATTGTTTTAAAAATCATAGCAGTCTTTTTCTTTTTGGTTTTCTTTTTCTGCAGTAATTTATTTTGTTACTTGTATTTTCTTTAGTAGCTGCATTTATTTATGTTTTTGTGTTTCTGTGGTCTGGGGTATTTACAAACAAAATAATTGATTAAAGTCTGGTTCCTCTTTTCGTAGAAATGTTTCAAATACTTCTCTTTTATTGAATGTCAGTCTTTTCATCAGTAAGATAGGTCACTTGGGTCTACATCTTAAGCTCCTTTGTTCTCCAGAGCACATTACTCCCTTCCCTTCTGTGGTTTCTTGTGGGTACAGAATAGTCTTGTGTTATTCTAATTTCTTTTCTTTTATATTTGCAAGTTTTCTCCTGGTTGCTTATAGAATCTGTTTTCTGTCATTGGAATTGTTCAATTTAATCATTATATGTCTTGGAATTTGCAGCATAAATTTTTTTTCTGGAGAAATTCTGTAGATTCTTTCAATTGACACTTTGGCTTATGGTTACAGAAGTATTAAGCGGTTATCTTGACTTAATTCTTGCCTTATGGCATGCAGGTTTGGGGCACGTTCTTCTGGGAGATCTATAATCCTTAAATCATCTCTCAAGATCCTGTTTTTTGAAATCAACATGTTTTGCTTGGTTAGATGTTTTCCTTTAATATTATTGGGGGGTTTTGCTTCTTTATTTTTGCTTCTCTTCTTCCAGATTGCCTTTTACTTCTATAAAGAAATATGTCTTTATTTCTACAGACATAATTTTGTTTTAGGAATCTGCTGAATATCAATCAACATCAGGCTTGATATAAAACAAGGAGATATATGCTCGCCAAATACATTCACTAGTGTATGGAAGATTATACACAAAATAAAATTAGTGCATAAAGTATGAACATAAGAAAGGTTTGTTTCTTTTGT
Source organism: Petaurus breviceps papuanus (assembly GCF_028583685.1). Classification (NCBI taxonomy): domain Eukaryota; kingdom Metazoa; phylum Chordata; class Mammalia; order Diprotodontia; family Petauridae; genus Petaurus; species Petaurus breviceps. The sequence continues at coordinate 11,048,375 of NW_027185665.1, read as the reverse complement.
TTAATCAACAAAGAGGATCTCCAGATGCTCCTGTTTGGTAAAGACATTGTGCTAACTGATTTAAATACAATAAGGTCTCAGAAGGGACATTTAGCCTTTCACTGTGGAATAACAAAGTAGATGAAGAATGCATATCACCTATATTATAACATGCAGTTAAATAAATAATCTATCAAATTAATCTATCAATATACATATATAATCTCAGTCTATGTAACACCACACTCTGTCTCTACCCCCAGACCAGGAGAGGAGGAGGTGATCAAGGTCCATGGCCCCTAGTGCTTACTTCATAATACCACCCTACAGAGATTACAAACACTCCAATTTATCTGGGACCCGACTTTTGTTCAGTTGTTTTTCAGTCATGTCCACTCTTCATGACCCCATTTGGAGTCTTCTTGGCAAAGGCACTGGAGCAGTTTGCCGTTTCCCTCTCCTACTCATTTTCCATGTCACACCTACAAAATTCCCACTACTTGACACTGTCCCTATTCCTATCTCCCTCCCTATTTAAGAGCAAATCATAACCAAAAGTCACCTGTGGTTCCTTCACCATTTTCCTCAGTCCTTCTGCTGCCCATTCCAACTTTACCTACTTCTACCATTGTGCTCTCTGGAATTTTCATTCTATAACCAAAATTTTTCTCCTCATTCTGGACCATTTCTTAGCATATTTCATCTATTAATTGAGGTTCATTGAGAATTATTTTCCCAACATGATGCTCTATCATTGGCAGTCCTCTCCAAAACTGGCTAGAACTTCTCTCATAAACCTTGACACCACTTCTGAGGGGGATTCATAATGTTCCTTGCTCTTCATCGCCACTTCCAGATGTTTCCTTCGCCGCTATCACTTGGTATCCTTTCCTTCCTTCGAAGTTCACTATAAGAATTATTCACCCTACATAAATCATTTTGAATGTTGTCTGTTAACCCCTTCCTTTCTCAAGGAATTCAGCCCTTAACTCATTGTTTTCCTCTCATTGTAAATTCATGATCTGATCCTGGAAAACTGCAGCATTCAGGTTAGTGCTTCCTTCAAAATCCTAATTCCCCAATTCCTTAATCTCCCAAACTCATGACCTACTCCTCCACTCCAGCTCAGTTTGATGAGGACAGCCTGGGAATGCACTCCAGCATTTCCCATCTGGCTGCCTTATTTCATGATCTTCATAAACTCATTATTCTACAAGTTGAAATCAACTCTAAAACTCATACCTTCTCACCATCACTCTGTCTATGGGGCACCTCCTCCCTCTGTTTGGAGATGGTGGAGGTTGGACACTGGAAAGTCCTTTCCAGATCCTCCACCTTTAGAGGAGGGGCCCTGGGGAAATCACTTCATCATTTCCCACCCCACTATTTTGATAAAGGAGATGGCTTATTCACATAGTAAAAATGAGGGAAAATAGTTGAAGAGTACAAATGGATCCATAAAATTTGAAAAGATAAAATAGAGAAAGGTTTCTAGGATTTACTGTGAGACAAGAATCACCCACAATGAGAAAATATAGAGGGTGTTATCTGCAGCTATAAAGAAAAGACCCACCAATGAGGCACAGACCTATTAAAACATATGATCATCAATTCATGACAGGAGTTTGCACAACCACATTGTGCCAAGAGATCCCCAGTTGTTCTCCATAACCTGACTCTCAACATAGGGAGGCCCATCTGTAATGTTTTTATTTATTATTTTATATTTATTTATTTTATTATTTTTTTTGCAAGGCAATCAGGGTTAAATGAATTGCCCAGGGTCACATACCTCAAAAACGTCAAGAGTCTGGAGCTAGATTTGAACTCAGGGCCTCCTGACTAGAGGGTTGATGCTCTATCCACTGAACCACCTAGCCGCCCTGACTCTCTGCTGATATTGGGCTTCTCTTTATGGCATCATTCCCCCCACACCCTTTTTTCAATTGGATGCTGAAAGCATTAGCGTCACATACTAAAACCAATGAATCAAATATAGTGAATCTGACATGTCATGGAATAAAACAGGGAAGCTTTGGCAAAAACACACTCCTTATTCTATGCCATTTGCCTCCATTAGATTCAGGGCTTGCATTTTACTGTTTTGTAGAGATAGACTTTTTTCACAGATGAATGGCCATATTAGTTCTAATAAAAGCCCTTCTTTGTACCTTCTTTTCTTATTTTTACCATATCCCCTGTCACTGAAGGGATTCTCATGATATCTTAACACATGGAGATAATGGAGGTCTTAGAAGGCAATAAGTAAGTTTTTACTTAAAAGAGACATAAATTTAAGAGGTATCTGGAAATATAGGTACTTACAATATGTAACATGAATAACTATATAAAATAAAACCTTACAAATCTGTCTCTATCCCATAGATAATAACTAGCATTTTTATTGTTCTTTAAGTTACATATTTTATAAATGCAATGTATTTTAGCAATATTATCTCAGGAAGTTTTCCTCACAATTGTGGGAGACATGTCCTATTTTCATCCCCATTTGTAAAATGGGGAAACTAGGCCAACAGGAGTTAAGGAATGTGCTGAGGGTCACACAGCTAATAAGTGTCAGAGGCAGCATTTGAACTTGCATTCTTGACTACCGTGGGTAGAGTTCTACCCACTGCATCTCTGAGCTGGCCCTGACTTACCCTTTCTCTGAACTACATGCTCTTAACTCCAGTCAGACAAGTTATTTTACTGGTCCCCATGAAAAGTGGGATTCCTATTAAATGCTTGCTGAATTGTTAGAACTGCTTAGTTCCATGTTGCTGGTGGTAACACTCAATTGTTTCAGTCATATCCAATTATTCATGACACCATTTGGGGTTTTATTGGCAAAGATAATGGAGTGGTTTGCCATTTCCTTCTCCATTTTACAGATGAGAAAACTGAGGCAAACAGGGCTAAGTGACTTGCCCAGGGTCACACAGCTAGGGAGTGTCTGAGGCCATATTGGAACTCAGGAAGATGAGTCTTCCTGACTCCAGGCCTGGCAATCTATCCACTGAGCCACCTAGCTGCCTGTTTAATTTCCTAGCTTTTTGGAAAAATAAGTGACATTTGGTGTCAACAAAAGAATACACTAACCATAGTATAAAATATATTACTTTGCATAAACACTGATAGTGCCGTATGAGAGAGCACTAGTTCTGGAGTGAGAGAACCTGGGTTCAAATTCTTCCTCCTCTGCTACTGTCTATATGACCTTGGGCATATCATTTAACCTCCCTGAGCCTCAATCTTCTGATCTGTAAAATGAGGTTGGACCGGATGGCATTTGAGGTAACTTCCAGCATTAGAGCTATGATCTTATGAACTACTGTTTGAAATATCAAAAAAGAAAATAATCAAAAAGGAATAATATGGAACAAATCTATGACTATATCAATCCTGTGCCAAAACATCAGTTTGGTCAAAAGTTCAGTCATGTTGGATATCTGGCATTGATCAATGCGGCCTATAAGGTGCTCTTCCCAGAAACAAGTACTTTGCACAGATACTAAGCATCCCTCAATACAACCAAACAGAGGCAGAGAAAAAATAATAAGAGAAAACATGGAGAAACAAAAAGGAAGGGAATCCAAAAAGAAAAAAATGGGGGTGGGGAGCTTGAGATTAAATAAGATGATCAGGTAAGAGGAAAAAAGCAGAACTCTTGCCCATAGAAAGAAAAATGTTGAAGCTGAGCTTCCAAGGGCATAAGGAGGGCATTTTCATTGAGTCTACAATGGGAAACCCAATTGGGGGGCTTGAGTAACTAGTGAAGTTACTCTAGAAATATGGATGAGCATCCCACATGTACACAAAAAATAAGACGCAGTTCTTTCCATCGAGGAACTAATCATCTCAATAGACAAGTAAGACATACATAACTGAAAATAGTAGAGAACAATTTAAGACCACTTGTGGATAGAGAACTGGCCTCAGATTTGTACTGAAGTCGCTCTTTTGAAATATATTGACTTTGTGACCCTGAGAAAGTTATTTAACCTCTTAGAGCTCTAAAACTTAAGACTAGTTGCAACTAGATTGTGGGGTATCATGGTGGCACAATGGATAGAGTGCCAGGTCTAGACTCAGGAAGATTCCCGAGCAAAGTGAACTGGAAAAGGAAATGGCAAACTTTTCTAGTATCTTTGCCAAGAACCACTCCCTCCTCACAAAAATGGGGGGGGGGGGGTCACCAAGTGGACTGAAAAAACTGAACAACAAAGTAACTATAGGGGCGGCCAGGTGGCTCAGCCAGTAAGAGCACCGGCTCCAGTGTCAGGATGACCTGGATCAAATCTGGGCTCAGATACTCAGCACCACACCCAGAAATAACTGGCCATGTAACCTTGAGCAAGTTACTTAACCCCGATTGCTTTAAAAAAAAACAAAAAACAAAGTAACTATATACACAACTATGTGCATTGGTTGAGGGAGTTTCCTCATATCGGAGCTCCTACCCATGAAATCACAGATTCAGGTGCTATCCCTCCTAAGCAGGTAGATAAAGGTGTATGCTTTATAGATTTATTATTTTTATATTTTAATATATTTTATCTATTAAAAATGTATGTATGCCAATATATTTCTCCTAGATTTTAGCAAGCATTTCACAAAGTGATTCATGCTCAATGGCAGTAGGATTAGGTTGATTCAACACTAATTGAATCCAAAGAATGATTATAAATGGTCACATATCAAGTTGTAGTAAGACTTCTAAGGGAATAAATACTTGGAGCGCGTGCCCTTGGACCTTTGCCGTTCATCATATTGATTATATTTACCATCTAGGAGGCCCAGTGGATACAGCACAGGGCCTGGAGTCAGAAAAACCTCAGTTTAAATCCAGCCTCAGATGTTCACTACTGTGTGACCCTGAGCAAGTCACTTAACTTCTGTTTGCCTCGGTTTCCCCATCTGCAAAATTGGAATAATAATAGCACCTACTTCCCAGGGCTGTTGTAAAGATCAAAGGAGTTAATAACTATAAAACGTTTAGGACAGTGTCTGGCACATAATAAGTATTACATAAATGTTGTAATTATTATTATTATTATTGGATATAGATGGCACACTTATTAACTGTGTAGTTATATTCACTGGTGTTTAATTTGCAGACTCTATAGATGTCTCAAATTTGAAAATCAGGTCAATATTTGCCCATCTCTAATCCTGCTACATCTCTTCTATTGTCCAGTCTTACAAAGATCTCTTACAGTGGATCAATAAATCACACCTTTCAGTTCTTTCAGTACCCTGGGATGTAGTTCATTTTAGACCGGTGACTTGCTCATCAAAGACAGTTACATAATCTATTGCTAACTCTCCATTTATCTTGTGTATCAACTCTCTATTAGCCATTTTTGTTCTATGCTTTCCAGCCTAAACCTCACTCTTGGCAGAGAAAGCAGAATTAAAATAAGAAATGAGTAATTCTGTCTTCTCTGGGTCATCTGTTATCATCTTCCCATCCTCTCAGAACAGCAATCTTGTGCCATCTTCAATTCACCTTTTTCCCCCCTGAAAATCATATTCAAGCCCACTTTTTTTCCTTTGTTCTCAGCTTTTAGTACCAAACTAAATTCACCCTCAGCTTGAACACATTTAACACTCTTCTTCCAGCATCATATCTCTCTTTGTATACCTGCTCCTTACTGGTTCTTCTTTCAATATTCTTTGCAAGTGATTTGTTAGTAGATGAATTATTTCTGCATCTCTTAAACCATTCAGCCATTTATTCCCCTTTGGAATTATTCCGTTTTATGTCATCACAATTTAATTCTCAAGAAAAATTGTAATCAAAATTTAATTCTCAAGAACTTCCTATCCTCCCTGGTCCAATTTCCCCTACAAAATGTATGGTATCATGTTTGTCCTTCCTCTGAACTTTTCAAAGTTTACTCTTCCAAAATCTAGGGTATATGTAAGAATATGCCTAACTCTCCTTTCCTAACTTCACAGTGGTTGATCACACACACCTTTAACATGGGATATTTACTTTTTCTGTGTGATAGACCTCTTTGGTAATCTGGTAAATTCTGTCATTCTCATGATGATTTTAAATGTATAAAAGAAAGATACAATTGCAAAGAAAACCAATTAAATTGAAATAAATATCAAAATATTCATTAAAAACAAGTTCATGGACACCAAGTTAAGAAATCATGCATTAGAGTAAAGACACAGCCCCACTGGGATCATAGATAACCCTCTTTAGAAATCACTAGTATATAAAGACCTAATTCATCAAATATTCTCAAAGCTTTCCTTCCTTGTTGCCTGCACAGGAACTAAATTTGGATTGTTTGCCCTAGATAGTTTGGTTAAGACAGGCATCTACAGGACATGGTTTTAGTTGTCAGCAGGTATCTAAAATCTGTGGAAACTCTGTTAGGGGACATCATTAAAAGTCATTTCATTTCAGTGCATGCCTGGCATACAATGGTCACTTAATAAATTCTTGTTGACTGACCACAAATTATGTGATTTTCTTAGTGTCTTTTTCTTAGACCATCACTAACTTCTATCACTGTAATAAGCAAATGCACTGGGACTTTTTTTAATGTTTCTTGGGAGAAAAAAAAAACCCATGAGTTACTGCTTTCTGCATAACCATTTCTCTGCAAGGATCCCTCTTCTATATGGTAAAGTTCAGATGCCTCATTCTATAATTGCAATATAACAGTATTTACTAAGCACTTCAATTGATGTCTCATTTTCTCCTCAAAACAATCAAGTGTGGTAAGTTTATATAATAGTCTTTTCCTGTTTTATAGATGCCAAAACTGAGCACAGAAAGATTTACTAACTTTCCATGTCATACAGGGACTCAGTGGGAGAAAAAGAAGTAAAGCCCTTGCATCAGTACTTCAGACAAAGGACTTTCTCCATTAGCTGCCATGCCTACTAACCAAATGCTCCCCTCACCTTCTTGATTCTACCAAATCCCTGTAAAATGAGGTAAACCTGTTTATAGAGTTAAGAGTTCACAGTCCCTGGACAGTGGAAATCTCAGTCCTTGAGAAAGGCCTTTACTCCTGCAGCACATTATTGTTCAATTGTGTTCAACTCTTCATGACATGAACTGTAGCATACCGACACTGTCCATGCTGTTTCCTTGGCAGAGATACTGGAATGGTTTACCATTTCCTTCTCCAAAGGATTGACGCAAAACAGGGTTAAGTGATTTGCCCCGGATCAGATACCTGTGTATGTGATCACATACCTGTGTATGTAAGTATCTGAGGCCACATTTGAATTCAGGTCTTCCTGACTCTAGGCCCCAGCACTCTATCCACTGTGTCATCTAGCTGCATCCTTCATGACATTACAAAATAATTAACTTAAATATTTTGCACTTGTTGAAATATTTTTTGGCCAATAGAAGTGTGCCTCACTTTACCCAATAGTTGTGTTCCTGAAATAAAATGAGTAATAAAGGGGTTTTTTTATTTAAATCATGTTCAAAGACAGAGATGAAGCTGACTACTTAGAGTGTAAACTAAAGCAGATCATTGTGTAAAGTTAAAAATTCTCTACAAAGGAATTATAAATTAAAATTTTAGTAAACAAGCATACACCATAAAACATGGTCAGTAAGCTGTGGCAAAATATTTTAGGCAAAAGATCATTAAAGGGAAGGCAGTTTTTATAGTAGCAATGTTATCATTTTCATCTCATGTAAATTTTATATTATCATAATGGGGTTTTGTGATATTATGATTGGGTTGGATTGTCATGTATTTTATAACAAGGTTGGGACAACGTTATGGGGAATATGACTGTATTGGCTATGCTTCAAGTGGGATACATCAGAACAAAACCATGTAATCCCTTTTCACCCATCCTTTCTCATACCCATGGAAATAAGATTTTAGGGGAAAATATATTTTACATAATATGTCCGTTATTATTGTTGTAAAGAAATCTACGTGCTATAGCAGTAACTGATTCCAGAATAGAGTTTGAAATGGTAAATATGATAAGATATCCTAAACCCTATTCAAAACACATATCTTAGTATGTCAGGTTCTGATATGTGTACTCTGTTGTGTCAACAAAGTTTTTTTTTTTTCAAATTGAAAACTGGTCTGTGTGTTGGAAAGAGGGAGAAAGTGAGAACAAGGGAAGGTGAGATAACAACAGAAAAAAAGGGAGAGAGAATACCATATATTATTGCTGAATATATAGTCTGTATACAAGAAACATATTTTTGCTCATGTGAATTATTATAGATGAGAGATCATAAAATATATCAGCCTCTTCCACTTACATGTATCACAAAAGTTCCCCATGCCCATAAATAATTCTATCTCATTTCTTCCAGAAGACCAAAATGAATTATAGCATATGCCATTGAAACCTTCTGAAAGAGACATGCATTCTTGAAATATAAATATGTAAACCCACATTTCTAAATTATGGTGTGATTTCAGAAAGAACTATATCCCTGCATTTTCCCCCTTAGGTGACCTATCAAATCACCCTTTAATATCTTTTACCTTCTTTGATTAAATGCTTCTCTTAAGGAATTTTAATGTAGAAAGCTGTCTCAAAAACAGGATATAGTGAGTAGCAATGAAAATTATTCTGCCTGAGTCAGAAACTATGAAATAACATCCTGCACCAAAAGGGTGAGATTCATAAAATAAAAGAAGAAATTCAATGTAGCCACAAGGCGGGGGAGGGATAATTGTTCTCCAATGAGGATTCAGCCAAATGTCGAGAACACAAGGGAAGCAGAAGACCATTGATATGATTATTTCATTGTAAGTTGATTAAAGGTATGCTGTCTTTTGAGGAGTTTGAAGAAGCTTTAATAGTCAGATTCTTCCCTCCAAAGCAAAGGAGAAAGTTAAGACAGTTGTCTGAGTGAGGCCCCATAAGCGCTTTGACAAAGCAGGTCAACTGGAAATCAAGCCTAGGTCTCCGCATGCTCTTGATGGAATGGTTCTGTGAAAAATTCCTATAAGAAGTTTCTATCAAACTGATTACAAAAGTTCATCCCTATAATACGAGTGAAGACTGCTTCTAACTTATGGTCAAATATGCTGCTTTACAAAGAGACCACACTGAAAGCTGCACCATTTAGAAACACAACATAATTGTTTGGTCTCTATTGTTGGCCTCAGATGGAACTTCAGTGTTTATGAAAGGAAAGGTAGGAAGAATGAGTTAAGTAACTAAGCAGACCAAAGATATGAGCAAATAGTTTTCAAAAGAATTGCAAACTACAAATAGCCAGTTGAAAACATGGTCCAAATCACTAATACTAAAAGAACTTGGAATTAAAACAGCTCTGAGGGTCACCTCACACCTTGCCGATTATCGAAGAAGATGAAAAAATGGAAACAATATTGGAGGAGCTTTAAGGACAAAAGTCTTCTAAAACACTGCTGAAATTGGCCCAGTCATTTTGGAATGATGCAAAAAAGTGACTTAATATTCCTTTATTAAACAATCCCACTACTAGGTACAACATATACCCCAAGAAAGTTATAGATAGAAACAAAAGTCCAATATATACCAAAGTATCCATAGGCACGCTCTTCGTGTGCAATTGAAAAGAACTGACAAAGTGAATGATTATTGTTTGGGAAATGGCTGAAAATACCATGGTAAATGTAGATCATAGATACTGGTGGACAGTTAAAAATGGCAAATATTGAGAAATTCAGGGAAGGAAACATGTGCATGCAGCAATGTGAAGTAAAATAGCAGAACTAAGACAACATGCACAATGACTACAAAAATAAAGATAATAATATGAATGGATCACTAAACGGAAGTTGAATTCTTACGAAGCAAAAAAACCCGACGGCACTCAAAAACGTAAAATGGAACCTGCCTCCTTCCTCACAAGAAAGAGATGGAAGAGAGTTGTGTACATTCTGAAATGTGGTACCTATTTACAATGATTTTGCTTAGTATATTATACTTTGTTATAAAAGAAAATTCAATCTGGAGGAAGAAGGGTTTGATTTAAATGAATGTCATATAAAAAGGATGAATAAAATACATTTTCTTTAAAAGACAAAGTAGGATATAACCCAATAAGAGCCAGATAAGAAGTTTTCAATCTTTCATTCATTTGATCAATCAATAAAACATTTATTGAGTGATTACAGAGGCATATGCAGAGAACTGGCATGATACCATCCCTTAAAGAGTTTATAATCCAATATGAAAGATAAAACATGTAAAGATAATCACAGTACAAAACAAAAGAATGTGTGAAAAGGGGCATCCACAAGGTGCTGTAAAAGTTCTGCTTCATAAGAAGTAAAATTAATTTCTAGCTGACTTCAGGGGTCTGGGATCTGGGGAAGTTGAATGAAGTGGTGGCACTTGATCTGGGTTTTAAGATAAAATTGGTATAATTTTTCAAATATAGAGGAGGAGAAAGAGGGCATGGGAATGGCATGAGCACCAATCGAGACTCAAGGAATATTTTTAGCAAAGACATAAAAGTAGGAAGGCACAAGACTTGTCCAAGAGATAGCAAGTAAACAAATTTGACTAGAACATAAAGAACACAATGTGATACAAAACAGGAAAGTTGGACCTGTCAGGATATTTGGAGACACCCTGTTTTCCAGAGTTAACCCCCAGCAAGCAAGCTGTGCCTCAGACTTGGCATAACAACGGTTCTTTACGCTCACCTTCTGGTTGATCTCACCCTCTGGCAAAAGTATTGTTTGACCTGCACCAGGGTCTCTGAGGGATTTATGATTTTCACATTCATCAATAACTATTTAGATTTATTGGAGCATCCCTAATTCTCAGGGACCTGAGAGCTGGTACAACAATCAATGTACTGCAGCAGAAAGCCAACCATCACCTCTCCTGACACTCCTGCATAACTGCTAAATGAACCCAACCAGATACTGCACCCACATTCTGGGCATGCTAACTCTGGTTCTCTACTCTGCTGTACAATCACAAGCCTCAATGACCCTTATACAATGATTCTAATGACTTAAAGATCATTCCCACAAGAACACCTGTATTGTCCCAAAAATGTCTGCATGTGTGGGCCTGCCATAGGAACCGTTTACTCAAGACCAAAGGATGATTGCATTGTGGTTTTCAGGAATATAAATGAGCCCTATTCCTTCCCCAGCAAGTCAAGCCCTCCTCAGGAGAACTTCCATTTGCAAATCTGCTTTCCTCACTCTGAAATTAATTAAACCACTACTTGATTCCTGACACACTTGCCTTTGGCCTGCTGTGTTCAGCTCCTGTGAATGACTATTCACAGGTTAGAAGCTGTTTTGGTCCAGTTGACAGACCCTAGTAATGCAAAGCCTTAAATGCCAGGCTAAGGAATTTTAATTTGATTTACTAGGAAATTGGAAGTCATTGAAGGTTTTCATGCAGTAAAATATTATTATAAATGTACATTAGAAAGACAAATTTGGCAGCCATGTGAAATATGAATTGTGAAGGAGATACTGGAGGCAGAAAGTCTGATGAGAAGACTATTGCACTAATATGGGTAAAAGCTAATGGAATTTGAACTAGAATGGGAGTAATGGGAATTATAACTCCCACAACCACTTTGAAAAATTAATGCCTATACCAATGGACCAATTAATTGTTTCAAAGCATTCATTGTTTTCACCTAAGTCTGACCTAAGATACTGCAGAAACCTTAAAATAGGAACTAGAAATTAGTTTGCATCTATGCATAATGAGGCAGTTGAACTGAAAAACAGTAAAAATCAGTCATGTTAGTATTTTTAATGGCCCATCCAGATCATCATACTGTGCAACCTCTGGGTAGATGGAGAAAGTACTTCCTATATATACAGCAGTTTTCAAAAAAAAAAAAGGAAAGATTCAAAACACTGTCTAAGGAGTTTTGTTTCTTTTTTGGATGGCAGGGTATAGGGCACATGAGCACAGCTTTTCTTTTAAAAACAACCAGACATTAAATCAACCAATCTGGGTTTTCCCTTCTTTATTGTGCCATTTTGTGTGAGTATGCTGTGTGTGTGTGTGTATGTAAATGGAATATGATCCTCCTGAAATAAAAGACTTTTAAAGTCTGTCTTTGTATCCCCAGTATTTAGCCCAGAGTCTGATAGATAGTAGGCTCTTTATAAAAGCATTTCTACAACTTCCTATCAAACTAATCAGTAAAGTTCATTCCTGTGGTACAATAGGTGAAGGCTCAGTGTTTGATTGTTGATTGCTTATTTACTTGCTTGTTTGCTTAATTGATTGTGCCAATTAAGCTTGTTTTCCAGAGCAAAGACCCAGCAAGAAGCCTGTGCCCCTGAGCTTGGCATAACAACAATTCCTTGTACTCACCCTCTGGATGATCTCAGCCACAGCAAAGCCCCAGAATCAGCACTTATGATTTTCCTATTTTCCAGGGGATCCTGACCTGAGAGCTGGAACTGCAGCCATCATACTGCAGCAGAAAGTGATCAATCACATCTCCCAACACTCTGAACAATTCCTGCACTTATAACTGGTAAGTGAACTGAACCAGGTGCTGCACTCCTGTTCTTCTGCACTAATTCTGATTCTGTACCTCACTGAATAATCACAAGTCTCAACAAACAGTAAGGTTTGAGACAATCACAAGGCACAATGATTCTAATAGCTTGGAGACTGCTCCCACAAGACCCAAGAAAGCCTGCATTGCCCCCAAAATGCCTTTATATGTGGATCTGCCATGAAAACTGTTTACTCAGGGCCTAAGAATGACTGTGTTGGGCACTGCCCTTTTGTGGTTTTCATGCTTAAAAACCCTAAGCCCTGCCACTAGTGAGCAAGCCCTCCTTCTCAGAAGGACTTCCATTGGCAAGTGTTTTCCTCCCTTTGAAATTAAACTTCTGTTTGATTCCTGACTCTTCTGTCTCTTGGCCTGCTTTGTTTGGCTCCAGCCACCCACAGGTTAGAGACCAGTGTCAGTCCAGTTACATTTAATATAGCCTGAAAGGATGGCTCACAGTGAAACTAAGAGGTCAATTAATGCTTAACATCAACAACTTACTAGAATCTAAACAACCTGAGAGAAAAATCTATATGAAAACTAGAGACCCTGTACTATGGAGTAACATTGCAGATGATGCCCCACTGAAGAGCCCATACTGTGGTACTCAAAAAGATAGGTTTATTTATGGCGTTCAACTGTACATACTTAAGTCCTATCAGGAAAGTCACAAGTAAGACCAACCTCAGTACATGCCCCATTACCATTCAAATTCCAACTAGAGACTTTACAAACTAAGGCACTTTGTAGAAAGGGAGCATAAACAGAAGAAACATTTAAACTTTTCTATTACTCCATTGCAACCATAAACAGATTGTTTATCCAGCTAAAACCTTTCATGTGAGACATGAGAGCATCATAAATAGCTACCCAAACCCAGAGGCAGGGCCAGAGCTCATCACAAAAAATATTGTTATGAGATGATAAATAAGCCTATAACCTTGGTTTCCACTAAAACTGTCCCAGTGGACAAATTTTCTACTGTATTCCACTAGGAAGTTCCTCTACTTATCCTTAACTGATGATAACTGCTAACTTCCCAAACAACCTTAAGTAGTCATGTTCCATCCCTCTTCGCATACTCACATCATCTAATGTAATAGTTATATAGTGCAGAAGTAATTACTAACCTTTTTTGTTGAAAGGTAGAATAAATTATTATTATTCATTTGATATTATGCCTGTCTTCCATCCCTCCTCCCCATCCCAACCCAGTTGAATTTTTGGGGGGTCTTGAATGGAACAAGTCATGGTATAATTTTTTGTACTCCTAAGATATGAACTAGAAGGAAACCTGGCAGTCTTTCTTCCATCACAGCTCAGCAACTAAAAAGGTTATATCTAGGCCATAGAAATTCTTTATTAAATATAAATAAGTTAAAATTATTTCAGTTCAGAAAATTTCACATACATTGTGAGATAATTAAATCCAATTGAATTCATCAAGTATTAAGTATATACAAAGTTCTAAACACTCTTAAGTGTTTAGAACGAAAAAATCAAAGATTAATAAATATGACAGTCCTCACTCTCAAGAAGCTTAAATTCTACATTAAATATAGATTTCAGTATTTCATACCAAAATTTTGACGTCACATAGGGAATCAGACAGATAAATGGTATACTGAAAAGAATACTAGAAAAAAAATAAGAGGAATTGGGGGGGGGTGGCGGCTAGGTGGCACAGTGAGTAAAGCTCTGGCCCTGGAGTCAGGAGGACCAGAGTTCAGTTAGGGCCTCAGACACTTAACTCGCACACACAAAAAAAAGCTAGCACACAAAAAAACTAGCTGTGTAACCTTGGGCAAGTTACTTAACCCCAATTGCCTTCCAAAAAAAAAAAAAAGGAATTGGGTTTGAATACTTGCTCTGATTATCTGTTAACTATTATATGGAACTTTTCATCATGTTACAATCTGAGAGAGAAATCTGTATGAAAACTAGTTACCTCAAAGGGCCTCAGTTTTTCCATCTGCAAAATGAGCAAGTTAAATTAGATGATGGACTCTGACTTACTTTCTAGCTCAGTGAAACCAGAGGAATGAAAAAAAAACATAGACTTTGACATTATCCATGTTATCTGCTCATTCATGTGACATGATGAGCTGTGTAAGTTTAGCTAACCAAACTAAATAAAAGTTGTGATGTAATATTCACCATAGTTGTAATAGGTTAGCATGTACAAAAAATATTGTAGTCATACTCACTTTGACAATTGTACTCATCCACGCATTTCTATTATGCCTATCACCATTGCTCCCTGAGTTAAAATATAATGTAAAAAATAAAACCACTCAGATGTACTTAAGCGCTGCTGCAACAATAGTCCTTTAACTGTTCGTTAGTCTGTATCTCTGCAGTAAATTAGACCCCTGGTGGAACTAGTGTCTGGATACTGTTGTGAAGGGGCCATCTCTAGTCATTCTGATCTATATCTTGCCACTGGACCCAGATAGTTCCAGAGGAGAGACTGAGGCTGGTGACTTGGAACAAACCTTCTCCACTTCAATTCACTTGTAAGTCAAGGCCTCATATTCCGCATGTCACAGTCCTCTTTGATAATGAGAGGAAACAACCATAATACCAACGCCAACAACCCCAATTTGCCTCTCCAAACATAACTTGTAAAGCATCTCCAAAATGCGGCTCCCTCCGTCTTTCTTTCCTTCCTTTCTTCCTTAACTCCTTCTTTCCTTTCCTCCTTCCATCCCTCCTTCTTTCCTTCCCTCCTCTCCCTCTGTCCACAAAGGGTGTTTTAACCTTACCTGTGGGTGCTCTACCCAAAGTAATATAAATTTTGGTTGCTGAAATATCACAAGGTATCTTGGGGTTTAAGGGAAGATTTCTTTCTTAAGAACCACGCCTTAAGCCCAAATCATTGTGGCTCTCATTTATTGGCCGCCAACAATGAATCCCAGTGCAAGCCTCACTTGGTCATTGGACCTTGATGATTCAGAATGAGTATAATTAGCAATTGTTTCTATTTGGGCCAGAGACCCTGAGGATCTTCCCCTCCCAGGTTGATTTTTTTTACAGAGGTCATTCTTTGCCTCATTTCTTACCTATACTTAATCACTGAATGGGCATTACCTCACTCAAGCTGAGACCTGGGAAAGACCCTAGCTGGAAAAGACTAAGGATTCCCACTGTATTCGGGGCCACCTCCAGTCTTCTTGATCTGTATCTTGCCACTGGACCCAGATGTCTTTAGAAGAGAGAGTGAGGCTGGTGACTTTGCACAGCCCTCCCTTAAATCCAATTCACTTGCAAGTCATGGCATCACCTTTCTGGCATCATGGTCATCACAAACAACAAGTATTGTCATGAGCACTGCTAAAATGAAGGAAGACAGAAAAGCTGTTTTTCCTCAGAAGACTTGGCATCTTTGTCTTACACGAAATTCCCCTCTTCATCTAAAGGCCTGGGGCTTGTCAGTAAAGGCAGTAAGTAAGTAGCCCAGCCACATTTTCACCAGCAGTAGCATCTGACATCACTGAGAATGACTTCCAAGGACTGACTGAGGTCAAGATCTGGTCCATCCATTTAAATTTCTTTTGAAGATCATTATGAGACTTCTGGGTCAGAAGAAGAGGATGGAAAAATAGTTTACAGTCATGTACCAAAAGTAATCATGGAAGACGGGCAAAAAGAATACTCAGGTTTACTTTGTTCCTCTTTCAATTTGCTCCCCACCGGCCTTCACAGAAAACCACCAAATTTCAGAGTTGAAAAGGGTCTCCATGGCCACCTAGTCCAACTCATGTTTGCCTCTGAATCCTGCCTACACCATCTCTAACAATAAGTTATCCAGGCTTTGCTTGAAGAAAACATGGCCATGTGAAGTCCTATGCCATAGTAGATAGAACACTGAACCTGGAGTTAAGGAGATTTAAATTTAAATCTTGTATCAGGCACTTATAACTGTAAAATCATGGACAAGTCAGCTCACTTCTCTGAGCTCTACTTTCCTGAAAAATGTGTATAATACTAATCCTTGGGAATGCCATCAGCATGTGAGAATCTAATGAGATCATGTAAAATGTTCACATACTTTAAGAGCTACACAAATATGGACTATTATTGAGGGTGGATCCATCACCTCTCACAGCAGCCCCTTCTACTCTTAGACACCTGTAATTGTTAGGAAATTTTTCATAACATTGAGCCTAAATTTGCATTGCTTCAATTTCAGCCCATTCCATGTTCTGGCATCAGGGGTATTTATTCCATTAACTAAGTGGAAAGAGGGGTAAGCACCATCCTCTCTAGCCAACCAGAAAAACTCAGCAGACCTTTGTTTTTTTTTTCTAGAAATGCCACACTATAGCAAGCATTGTCTTATGTATTAAAGGCTGTGATAGCACCACAAATTTACTAGTTTATACAATTTGGTATAGTGGGTAAGCCACTGACCTAGGAATCAGGAGACCTGAGTTTCAGGTTCTGGTGTGGGACATTGGATAGAGTGCTGGCCCTGGAGTTAGAAAGACCTAAGTTCAAACCCAGTCTCAGACATACAAGTGTAAATGCGTAAGTTTCATTCTTCCACTTTCTGCTACTATCTAGTTACGTGAGTTTGAGCAGGTCATTTCACTTACCTGTACAACTGTGAGATAAAGGGATGGATTTAGATGATTTTTTCATCTTTTTTTTTTTAAAGCAATTGGGGCTAAGTAACTTGCTCAAGGTTACACGGCCAGGTGTTTCTGGGTGGATGCTAAGTGTCTGAGCCCAGATTCGATCCCAGGTCATCCCGACACTGGGGCCGATGCTCTTACTCGCTGAGCCACCTGGCCGCCCTGGAAAATTCTTTGATTTATCAATCTTGGAGATTTTTTCATTCAATTAATAAATTAATAAGCATTTATTAAGTATATGCTGTGTGCCAGGCTCTGAACTAGGAGCAGGAGATAAAAACAAAAAACAAAAGTGAAACAATTTCTTCCCTCAAGGAGCTTACATTTTAACATGGAGAGGGAGAGGGGGGAGGCCTACACACACATATAAAACATATACAAAGTAGGCACAAGATAAACACAAGATAGACCCTAGCATCATACAGAAGGCAATGCTTTAAGGGAGTCTTAAAAGAAACTAGCCAGAAGTAAAAAATGAGGAAGGTGAATGCTCTTGGCAAGAGGGACAATGAGGGCAAAGGCACAGAGACAGAAAGTGTAAGAAACAATAAGACCACCATGGCTGGATCACAGGATGAATGTAGAGGAGTAACATCCAATAAGGTTAAAGAGTCAGGATAAAACCAGATCGAGAAGAACTTCAAATTTCAAAAGGAAACATTTATACTTGATCCTAGAGAAAATAAAGAACCAGTACAGCTTATTGGGTAAGGAAGAGGCATGGTCAAATCTGTGCTTTAGGAAAAATCATTTTGACAACTGTGTTAAGGCTATATTGGAGTGGAGAGAGACTTGGGGAAGGGATATCAATTAGGAAGCTACTTAAGATAGTCCAAAGAGAAGAGTAATGGGGGCCTGATCTAAGGGAGGAAGAAAGAATGTTTATGAGAAATGTGGAGGTAGAAATGATGAAGTAGATTGGATACATGGTATGAGTCAGAGTGAGAAGTTGAGGGCAAGACCAAGGTTGCAAACCTGGGCAACTGGAAGAATGTGAATGCCCTCAGCAGAAACAGGGGAGTTTAGGACAATGGCAGGTATCAGGGTTGACTGGGGATAAATAAAATGAGTTCTGTTTTGGATAAATTGAACATTGTTGTTCAGTCATTTTCAGTATTTTCCAAATCTTTGTGACCCCATTTGAGGTTTTCTTGGCAAAGATACTAGAGTGATTTGCTATTTCCTTTTCCAGCTCATTTTCCAGATGAGGAAACTAAAATAAACAGGCTTAAGTGATTTGCCCAGAGTCCCACAGCTAGGAAGTATCTGAGGCCAGATTTAAACTCAGGAAGATGAGCCTTCCTGACCCCAAGTCTTGCATTCTATCCACTGTGCTACCTAGCTGCCCCAATATGTTGGGAATGATAAAATTAAAAGAAATTCAATTATAAATGTCAATAATAGTTAGTTGATACTTGGAAGTCAGGGGACTGACTAGAACTAGAGAGAGAGAGAGAAAGAGAAATCCAAGAATCATATGTACTAAAATAATAACTAAACCCATGTAACCTGATAAGATGACCAAGTAAGAAATTTATAAAAACAGGGCAGGACTGGGAATATACCCACAGTTAGGGGCGTGACAGAGATAATTAATCTATCTATGAATATCTAATTAAAACTAACATCTTTAATCTTTAATGATCTTTAATGATCACTCTTAGACCAAAGAACAGTTAGTCAAGCAGGAGGAGAATCAAGTTAAATAATAATAAATATTACATGTAAATAATATTAATATTATTATAATAATCATAGCTAGCATTTATATAGTACCTACTATGTGACAGGCACCATGCCAACTATCACCTTATTTGATCATCATGACATCCCTCAGAGGTAGATAACATTATTATCCCCACTTTTCAACTGAGGAAACATGTTTCCTTGGCTCTGCTTACTTCTTTCTGCATCAGTTCATATAGATCTTTCCATGATTCCCTGCATTCATCCCATTTTTCACCTCACAGTAATGTTCCATTACATTCATGTAACACAACTTGTTAAGTCATGCCCCAACTGATGGATGTTTATTTTATTTCCAATTTATTGTTATTCCAGAAGGTGTTGCTTTAAATACTTTGCTGCTGGGGCGGCTAGGTAGCACAGTAAGTAAAGCACCAGCCCTGGAGTCAGGAGGACCTGAGTTCAAATCCAGCCTTGGATACTTAACACAAAAACTAGCCATGTGACCTTGGGCAAGTCACTTAACCCCAAATGCCCTCCAAAAAACAAAAACAAATACTTTGCTGAAATTGGAGACTTTCTGCTTATCAATAGTCTCCTTAGGATGTAAGCAAGCATAGCAATGGAATCTCTGGGTCCAAGTGTTTAGAGGGAGATCAGGGAGTGTTCTTCTTGATTTGCCTGGTGGAGCTTTGGTCATTCACTGGAATATCATCAACTATTGACTTAAGAGAAGAGTCAAGGAGGAAAGCACTTGATTATGGCAGTGTTGCTTACAGAGTTGATGGGGGCCAGAGAAATACATCTGAGAACTTGAGATCAGTGTGAGACACTTCTAACCACCCAGCACTCCTGAAGTCAGAGGTCCTAGAACCAGAGATATTATAGGATGATAGCATCACAGAATTGGAGCTAGAGTCAATACAGCATGAATCCATAGATGCTGAATTGGAAGGAGAAAGGAGGGGAACAAGAATTCATTAAGTGCCTACTATGTCTCAAGCTCTATACTAAACACTTTACCAATATCTTATTTGATCCTCACAGCAATCTTGCAAGGTACGTACTATTGCATTGTTTCACGGTTGAGGAAACTGAGACAGGCAGAGGTTACGTGACTTGTTCAGGATCATACAGCTAGCAAGTAAAGCCAGATTTGAACTCAGTCTCCCTGACCCTAGACCCAGTGCTCTCTCCACAAGCTGCTGACCTTCACAGGACATCCAATTCAACTCTTTTGCTTTATACGTGAGAAAAGTGAGACAGAGAGGTCATGATTTGCTCAGGGTTCCTTGGGTAATAAGCATCAAATGCCACATTTGAATCCAGGGCTTTCTGATTCCACTGTACAACAACTGAGAGTAAGCCCTTCACTTTTACAGATGTGGAAACTGAGGTCCAGAGAGATTAAGTGACTTCCACAAAGTCATACAGGTATTAGCAAAAACATAATTCATACTCATATCTTCTCACTCCAAATCTAGTATTCTTTCTACTACAACATAAATGCATAAATTGCTAATATGCCAGGCAGCTATACATAAATAAAAGGATAAATAAATAAATAGATAGATGAAATTTCTTTAGGTAAATGTTGAAAAAATACTCTTGGCTTACAAATATTCTTGTCATGAAAACTTATCTTGGACTGGTACTGCAAGAATACTGGCTTGTTTCAGGCAATCATTGGTATGTTCTTTAAGGAAAATAAGAACATAGGCCTAGGTTTGATCATAAATTATTCATTTGAGGACTTTCCTCATTTTGTTTCTGAACATTCTCCTAGCTATTTTCTTAACAGAAAATCCCTTGTTGGTTCCATCGTTTACAAATGAAGACAATTCCCAGTAAAATAATAACACTCCCCACAAGTAAGGACCCATGTCGTGTCAGCTTATGATCAGCCTCTTTGGTACTCAGCAACTATATTCTTCACAGTCATGGGGGGCTGGTATTCTGGTGGGTCTAATTAAAGGATGTGAAATTTTATTTTATTAACATTAGATAAGTAATGATAAGAGTATCCATCCACTACAAACATTATTGCCAACAATAGCCTCTGATAACATTGAGCTTTTTATTTCTTCTTTCCAAACTGCTCAGCAGGTTTCAATCAAATCAGGATTTTCTACTATGAAAAGAAACTGGATATTTTATGCACTATATTTCCATCTCTTTATAAACTCTTCATTGGTTTACAGACCCCAAGACCTTCAGAAAGCATTGCAAATTCTCATTATGTTCCTTGGCATTAAATTTGGCTTTAGATTGTCTGATTTATCTGAAGACCAAATTCCATGTAAATAGACATCCTCTATTAGGATTGGCTATCCTTCCCAGCTACAGCAGACAACAAGTAATT
This sequence comes from Petaurus breviceps papuanus, assembly GCF_028583685.1. Lineage (NCBI taxonomy): Eukaryota > Metazoa > Chordata > Mammalia > Diprotodontia > Petauridae > Petaurus > Petaurus breviceps. Next base: position 11,027,206 of record NW_027185665.1, on the reverse strand, counting down.
CAGGCTAATCATTCTGGTCCTCAGGACTCTTATTAGAAGAGTTAATAACAATGGCACTTTTAGCTAAAGCCACATTTTAGTAGATTTTCCCTTACATGAAGGGAGGAGAAAAAGAATCTTAAAAGGTAATTTGGGGAACATTCCTTTTAAGAAACCTTTTCAAAGACAGTCAAGGAATTCTTAGGTGGCTATGACAATGGATCCTTTAAATGAAGGAATGGACCGACCAATACAATGAAATGAGAAGTCTGAAAATTGTCTGATGAAGGTGGAGTAATAAAAAATCAACAAGTCAATAAACATTTATTAGGTACCTACTATGTGTCATGCACTGTGCTAAGCTCTAGGAACACAAAAAAGAAGCAAAAGGCAAGCCCTGCCCTCAAGGAACTTACAATCTAGTGGGAGAGACAACACGCAAATATAAACAAAGCAAGTTTTGTGTGTGTGTGCGCGCGCGTGAGAGAGACGCACATTCATGTACACCCCCACACAACTTCAAATTGGTGGTTGGGGGAGGTTAAGGAACTAGAGGCCGGGGAGACAGAGAGGTAGCTTGTTGTAGGAGAAGGATACCTATTGAAGGAAGAACAGAACAAGTCAGGATTTATTTGTTTTAAGTTGATAGATTTTAAAAGGTAAGGGTCTTTGGGTAAAAAATAATGTTTTGTAAAGAGAGAGAGAGAGAGAGAGAGTGTGTGTGTGTGTGTGTGTGTGTACTCATTTGGCATTCAAAGTTCTTCATAACCTAAAATATATATTATATATAATGATAAGTGATAAATAGGCAATAACTGACAGAGGGAAAGCATTAGAATTAAGAAGAATTGGGAAAGGTTTCCTGTAAAAGATGGGATTTTAGTTGTGACCTAAAGGAAACCAGAGAAGACAGTAAGTAAAGTTGGGGGGGTGAGAGAATTCTAGGCATGAAGGAGAACCACAGAAAATGCCCAGAACTGAGAGGTGGAATGTCTTGCTGGTGGAACAGCCAGGAGGCCAGTATCACTGTATCAAATAGTACCTGTCAGGGAGTAAGGCATAAGAGATCTAGAAAGATAGGAAGGCATTAGGTTATGAAGGACTTTGACTACCTAACAGAGCATTTTGTATTTGATTCTGGAAGCAATAGGGAGACCCTAGAGTTTATTGAACAGGGGGTAACATGGTTGGGTCTGCGCTTTCAGAAAATCACTTTAGTGGCTGAATGGAGGATGGATTGGAACCGGAAGAGACCTGAGGCAGGCAGATTCACCAGCAGGCTATTGCAATAATTCAGGTGTGTGAGGTGATGAGGGACTTTGCCAGATAGATATCAGTGTCAGAGGAGAGCTAGGGATATTCCAGAGATCTTGCAAAAGTAAAGCTGATAGAATTTGGTTTGGCTTTTGGGGGAGACAGGGAAGTATTGGTTGTGAGGAATCCAAGATGCATTCTAGGTTGTGATGGGAAGGATGAAAAGATGGTGTTGCCCTCTACAGGAAGAGGGAGGGTAGGGATGGGGGCTTAGGGAGAAGGATAATGAGGAGGAAATGGCAACCCTAACAGAGTCCTTCATCAATTAAGAGAGGAATTTTAATTGTTTTTTTAGTCTTTAGAAGATGGGTAGTTCTGAACAACCAAATGATATATATATATATATATATATAAATTAAGACAGGATAATCCATTCCAAAAAGATCCCTCTTTCTTGCTAGGATCCAAATTCCTTTTAAAGTCATTCCTAAGATGGTTATTCAGGGATTCAATTCCACTCATTTAATGAATCTCAAAAGGGCTATTAATTAATGTTAGTTAGAGAAGACTAAGGAAGACTCACAAGGGACTGACTAGGGGGAAAGTGATAGAATATTCAGTTTAATTACATTTATTTAATTCATCAGAGACAAGAGGAGGTTAGTGCCTCTGTCAAACTCTTCTGAAGCTTCTTGTGAAGAAGGAGGGTGTGTAAAACTTTGTCCAGTTGATGTGATCTGGGATTATCAGACTAAAATACATGAAATGACTGACTGATCTGTAAAAGGGTGATAATGATGCCCAGAAATTAGTCTCCTTTTCTGGTAAACAAATTAAAGGCATGATTGAAAACAGCCATCATTTTCTCAGAACTTCTACACTCTTAAGGAATTTTCAAAGCCTTTAAATTCTACAGCCTTGTAAATGTTCTCAAAAAAAAAATCTATGAGCCCTTCATGGGCCTTGCTCATTTCTTCCAGCCTCCCATAGTCACGTCCCCTGCAACTTCCCACATTCACACAGGTATACCCACAGCCACATTTGTTCAAAATTGTATCACCACATCAAACACAAGGAACTCACACCGCTTCTCTGCCATTACTCTATTTACACATCATTATGGCTTAGGATCATGTTTCCCAACCCAAATTATACTGTGAGTGAGTAAACTTATCTATATTTTTTAACATAGACCACAGTGTCCCCTCCCCCCACACCAGCTTTAGGTTGATGGTTTGGGAAGGTTAGGGAGCCTATGGTAAAAGAAAGATGACTAATGAAAGAAGAATAGAAAAGGGCGAGTCAGAGTTTATTTGTTTTAAGTTGATAGGTTTTAAAAGATAAGAGCTTTTAGTTAAAAATAATATTTTGCAAATGAGTAAAATTTTGCTTTAGACTGGCAATTGGGAAAGTGATCTAGGAAATCAAAGAAGAAAGGCATGAACACCTGAAAATGTCACTTTCACTGATTTCTTAAAACCTAGCTAAATCTCTCCTTTTTCATATATATATAAGCTACTTGAAAAGAGGAGTCATTTTTCCTCTCTTTTTTTTTCAAAGTGCCTAGTAGAGGACTGAGAAAATGACACAAAATAACACATTCATAGAAGGTTAAAGCTAGAAGTGACCCTTATGATCTTCTGGTTCAAGCCATTCGTTTTCTAGACAGGAAATTGAAACCCAAAAGAGTTCAGTGATTTGTACAAGGTTGCACAGTTAACAAATGGCAGAGCTGGGTACCAAATTTAGGCTTTTGGAATCAGAACCCAGGGAATATACATAGTAGAAGAGGGATAAGGCCTGGACCTGACCTTGTATTGATTTAGGGAATATCCAGGTGAGGAAACTTCCTCTACCAATGTAGGCAACTTCTCTGAGTCAGAGATTGAGTAAATGGCTTGCCCAGGGTCACACAACCAGTATGTGCCAGGGGCCAGACTTGTGCTTACTCAGGTCTCCCTGGTTCCAAGGACAACTTTCTTAATTTACTGTGCCCTGCTGCATACCTGTTCATTGGAATTGACATGGGGGTAGGCACAGAGGATGACCACGAAGGAAGGCTCAAAGGGAAATGGGGTTTGCTCACAGACTAATTGTGCACTAATATAGCCATTCATCCCAGCAGGATTCTTCTTAGATGTCAGCTTGATTGGCAAGCCATCCTCCTCGAGTTTTAGAGGATAAGGTATTTCTCTTCTTGCCAAAGTTAATCACTCCACTCGAAGAGTTAATCACTCTTGATCCCATTTTTCCTATTTCCTCTAGGACCTAGTCCCATCAATCATGACCTTTCTCACTCTCATTGTCAGTCTCTTTCCGTCTGTCTTCTGACAACTTGCCCTCTGCCTATAAATGTGCTTATGTTTCCCGTGTTCTAAAAGTATTTATCTTTACCCCATAATTCTCCTTCTAAGCTATCAATCTGTATCCCTCCTCACCTTCAGTACTAAATGTCTCTAAAGAGCTGTCTATACTTTTCCATGAACCACTCACTCTTCAGTGCTTTGCAATCTAGCTTCTGCCCCCTATAAACCTAGGGAAATCACTCTTTCCAAGGTTACTAATGCCCCTTTTGACTACTCAAACAAAGGATCCCAGTAAATTTTGCAGTTCTCTTGATTTGAGCCCCCACAGAAAATTCTCTTGAGAGAAAATTCTCTTACCAGGATCACCTAATGTACCTGCACAAATCCACTGTTTTCAAGTACACTATTCCCAGTTTTAGAGAAGAGGGTTTTATTAAAAGGGGGTTTAGAAAAAAAGTCAGAAACCATTAAATATATTAGCTTGAATCCCAAAGATTCATCAATGTAAATTTCCAGTGTCACTTAGAGTAATAGGAAGGAGCATTTTTCTAGTGGAAGTCTTTCTCTCCAGCTGGTTCTGTCACTCAAGGAACTCTCTAGGTTTTGTCTCTGTTTCTGTTTCTGTCTGTGTTCTCTCTGTCTCTGTCTCTGTATCTCTGTATCTCTTTCTCTGTGTCTCTTTCTCTCCAACGTCACCTGATCTCTCCATGTATGCAGTTCTTTGCTACTCTCTACAGCTTTCTCAACTGTAAAGTGAGAAAATTGAATTAGGTCAGGGGTTCTTAACCTTCCTGGAATGTTTTAAATGCTTTAAAATTCATAAAACAAAATACATAGGATTACAAAGGACATCAATTATTTCAAAATACAGTTATCAAAATATTCTTAAAAAAACAATTTGCAGAATCCTTAAAAATCAGTCTAGAGACTCTTTGGGGATTCAGAGACCCCAGATTAAGAACTCCTTAGACTAAATGATCTCTTAAGTTTTTATCACTCTCTCAACCTTAGATCCTTTGGTAAGACTTTTTCTGATTCCCCAGAGATCTCTGGGGAAAGTCTTCTTACAGAGGTCCACCTGCAACGCTCCTCTAATAGACACCCTCTTTCAGCAATTTGTGCCCTGGGAATTAAATGGTGTGAACCTCAGTAATTCCTCTTCTAGCTTAGATGAGGTTACAGCTCCCCCAAACAGAGCTTGGGTATCAGGCAGGGCATTAGACCAGGAATTTTCCCTTATTGCAGGTCAATCAGGAAGAGGATCCTAGCATCCCTTTTGAAGAATGACATGCTCCACCCTCAAAATCTCTGCCTTTAGAATTCCTCTCTAACTCCCCTCTCCCCTGATCTGAAGATAAAGTAGTGAGGTGCAGAGAAAGGAGGGCTAAATCGGAATTCACAGATTTCAGCTCTGCTGCCATTTAGTACTTGTGTGATTCTGGTCCAGTTTTATATATATACATACATCACTGCTCTGGGCCTCAGATTTATCATCAGCAAAACGAAAGATGACCTCCAAGGTCCCCCCAGATCTACATCGATGATCTCATCACCCTATGATCTAGTCATATGAAAGTTTCCAACACAAACCCCATTTTTAGGTGGGATGACCAACCACTTCTGAGGGCCTTCCATATTTAATATTGAGAGTAGGTCTTCCTGACCCAAAGAATCATTCCCCACTTGTTCAGAGGCTCACAAGCACTCCCATTTATTTTCTAATTTACTCCCTAAGGTCTTACTTGGGTAGGATTATTCCAACCACCCAAGGCAGTCCAAGTTTAGTTACTACTTACCTGTCCCATGGCCTCAGGCATCTTCAGCATTCCTTAAGACAAGCATGATCTCAGGCTGCTACTTTTCTCCTGAGCCATTTTAGGGCAGTGAGGAAGAAAGGAATATTCCTGCAGAAGCTATATTAGCCACAAAGTATCTCTGAATACAGGAAAAGATGATTTATTATAGAAGGCAGTATATGCTGAGTGCCCAAAACATAGACTGACAGAAACTGTCTACAAGGGTCCTATTTTAAGAATACAAGCACCATTAGCTAAAGGCCTGGCTTCATCTATTTTATCTTCCAGAAGCGAGGCTATGTCTCCATGACACCACCAATCAACCATTAAGAGTTTGATTCTGTCATTTTCCCATTGTATTAATAGTTGAATGTTACACAATGGATCATATCTGCTGCACAGTTGATAGGATTAAGTCATTATGGTGGGTATAGAGAGCAGATCAGCCAGTCCCCCTGCAATGATGTGATTAACTGTGCATCATTCAGCCATTTCTGCATGCAAAAGAAAGAAAAAGAAAAGAAGAAAGAAAAAAAGAAAAAAGGTTGACTGCACCATAGTCCCTCTGGTCCTGTCAGGAAGTCATAGACTTAAGATATGGAGCAAGAGAAGAAATCAATTCTGATCATAATAAAATATTTGAAAATGCTTTGAAAAGCATAAGATGTTACACAAATCTAAGATGTTATTATTTTTCTACTTTTTTAAACAGAATTCTGGATTTAGGGTTGGACCAGATCTGAGAAATCATGCCACCTTTCATCATACAGATGAGGAAACTGGGAAACTAAGGTTGGATGAGATGTCTTGAAAGTTACACCCAGAGCCAGAGTTGAAATGTGAGTTGTCTGATTCTAGATCCAAGGCTCTCTATGGCATCATGTTACCTTTATTCTAGGCAACTTATTGGGATATAGCCATAGTGTGTAGCCACAGACTATGCTTAGTAGCCTGAGTTGGAGGTAAGAAATATTTCCATATCCAGGCTCCTTAATAAAAATAGTTGAGAAGAAAAAAAGATCTGTCCAGGTGATGGGGTACCTGGGGTCTAGGTCAAACCAACTTGTAAAATCAGTCTGTGAATTTGTAATTTGTCCTTTCCCTCCTTGAGATCTGCCCCTTCTCCCCTATCCCACACTCCACCTAGGCAACACCCTGTGACCCCTTTGTTCTTACTTAATCTCTTGATTTCTTCAGGGCCTGGCCCACACCCTCCTTTGTCCTTGCCTTTTGTCTCCTTCAACCTGGCCCAAATCTTATCTAAACTCTCTATTCACATACTGCTCCTCTTGGTCAGCTCTGACCTTTGTCTATGCACTGAGGCCCCTCCTGTCAGGCCAGCCCTGACAATGGCAGCCCTACCCTTTAAAGGTAAAAGCATGTACCCCTCTCACTCGCAGGTCCCCTAAAGGACTCTTGCCCGCTGTAATGGCGTAATAATAAACTTTCTCAACTCCAACTCCAAGCAAGGCTGAGCTGAATTCTTTTCAGACACCCTTGCAGGTTTCCTGGTCTTGGATGAGATCAGGGTTCCTGCTGAACCTATTGGGATCCCGTCCCCCATCACAGGTAGATGGAAATCAGGCTGGTCATTACTAGGAATTTTTTCACCTGTGGAAGAAGCAGTCAAGCATGGGGTATGACAAGGGAGTGACAGTGGTGGCACAGAGGACAGGCTGATCATTGGCTCATTCATGCTGGGAGAGGGAGCAACCTATTGCACTAGAAGAATGGCAAAATTTCCACAGAGTTTATCCAGTGGTGGCAGAAAGACAAGTTATGAGAGAAGATCGTTGTAATGACTCATGTAGCATTCCAAAACTAAATGAGGGAGTGAGGTGACAATGTATAACACAACAGAGGACCATTCAGCAGACCTGAAAAGGAAGGTCTAGGGAAAGTGGACCCCACCTGAGAAGAAACATAGAGTCACATTGGGATGTCAAATCAAAATGTACAAATAACAATTTAATTAAAGCAAAAGAAATGCATAATGTCATGACCCCCACAGTAAAAATATTGACTCCCATAACAGGAGGAAGCTCTCCTTTCATGCATTTTTGTTGTATATGAAGCATCATGGAAAAAACTGTCTTGAAGGTGTGACAACAATACAAAGAAGTAGAAAGGAATTCCAATATTTTGTTCCTTTATTGAATACCTACAGCTTGTGAGAAGCTGTCCTAGGCTACGCTACAGCTACAAAAATAAGACATGGTCCTGCAGATCAAACATCAGAATGATTGGCTTCATTTCGCCCTTCACATCCATGTGTTTTGTGCCTTTTTCCCTATCTGTGATTTTTCCTTTTATCTAATGTACCACTAATACAGAACTAGCTGAACATATTTCTACCATGAACTGTGAAATTCTGATTCATCAGAACTCAAGTTAACCTGAACCTTACCCAAATAACTAGCTGAATTTACCAGAAGCAGAAATGGTCCTGGGAGAAAAGGAAGTGATATAAAATTTTCAACTTTAAAAAGCTTCAGAAAACTCTTTGAAAGATTTTACTTGAGTTAAAGTCATCAAAGGTCATCAACTACACATTTTCTAACTTCTGAGTATGAAGAATTTTCTTTCTTCTCTTCTTTTTCTGTCCCAACAAAAAAAGCAAGAAACAAAATTACCCCCAAATCAAAAGAAAAGCTGCCCTCTGGCCCATGAGTTCAAAGGAAGTCCCATAAATGCAAGAGGGAAAACTACTCACTAAAATAAAAATATACAGTTGAACAAAAAGCAAACCCATAATTGACTCTCTGTTCACATTTGTGTCTGAAAAGTCTCAGCTTCCTTCAAAATCAGCCCAAGTTCCATCTTCTCTAGATATCACCTCCTGACTGATCTCCCCCAAATCCTAAAGTTGCCCAAATTACCCTGGATTCTATCTTTTAAATTCCAACTAACGTCCCACCTTTTATTGGAAGTTTTGCCCAACCCTTCTTAATTCTAGTACCTTCCCTGTATTATTTCCTATTTATCCTGTATATAGCTGGGTTTTTTGTATATATTTGTTTGCTCATTGTCTCCTCCATTAGATTGTAAGCTCCTTGAAGGCAAGGACTGTCTTTTGTCTCTTTTTCTATCTGCAGCCCTTAGCTTAGTGCCTGGTACATAGTAGCCACTTAATAAATGTTGATTGATATCTTATACATCTATTTATATCTATACATTCTCTGCCCTCTGATCAATGTAAGTTCCTTGAATAGGAGATAAGTTTCATTTTTTCTTTGTATCCCCAGAGCCAAGCGCATCACCTGATTCAAAGGAGGTATTTAACAAATACTTGTTGACTTACTTACTGATTTATTAAATAGGATCAGAGTAAACATAGCCTCTCATTTGCTCTCTGCAAACATCCTTTAGAGAATATTTGTATTTACTTATTATCTTTCTGTGTTTTATTTTGTTCAATGGTTTTGTCAGTTGGTCATGAAATTTCTTTGATAAGGCTTAAAAAGAAAGCTCAAGAACATCCAAGGTCATTGTTGAAATCAGATGTTAGAAGATACATTAAGTCAGATATTGAACTCTATGGAAGGTATAGTAGGACTGATGAGACTACTAGCCTTTCCTTAAGACTTGCCAGATCTCGGGAGTTCTATACCCCTTTTAATTGTGTGTATGAGGATATGTTGGGGGTTTTTTGTGACTGTTAATGCTGTCCTTCCTCGGAGGAATTTAAATGAGTCAATACTGCTTACTGCAGTGTATATACATGTATACACATTTATATTAATAAGTAAGGATTTTATTCCCCTGGTAAGAGTTTTGTTTCCTCTTACCTAAGGACTTTGAGTTAGCGTTTCATATGTAGAATATCCAGGGTGTGAAAGAACAAGTGAAATATAAGTATTTCTGTTAGAAAATTATTCCTCACTTGAGAGAATAACCAAAGACCATTTTCCCGGAAATTGCCAAGATATTGGCATTTATCTTGTGTTAATTATTCCTTGCTTTTTTCTTTCACCCCTAAAACCAGTCAGGTGGGTCTCCCCCTCTTTCCATAATTACCTCATTGATAAGTATCCATCTGAGACTAGAGGACCCCATAATACCTGGCATCATAAATAAGATGCCCCATGTTTCCATTGTTAACTAAGATCAGATACATTAGGAAATATTATAGGCTCCCTATATGCTGTCATCCTCCCTCCCCAATCACTGCACTCCAAGATTCCAAAGCATAAACCTGGGAGTAGAGGTAGTAGAAAATGCTTTGCTCTCCATTAATCACAATCCTGGAACTCCATAAAAGGAAGGAAAATATCAGAGATGAGACTTTTTCTATATGAAAAGGAAAAGCTAGGAAACCATCTTTGAGCTGCCATACCATCCCAGTCTGAGGAGCTGCTCTATACCATCCTCCCTAACTGGACATGGATTTCCAGTCCTGAAATATCCCATTCCTGTTTGATTATATAAAAAAAAAAAAAAATACGTCCCTTAATCAACATCTTTGGGACATGTGAGTCTGTATGGACTTACTTATCTCCTCTGTAGTATGGATGCTTGAATTATCATTATCATCATCATCATCACCATCATCACTAGAAACAATTTAAGGTTTGCAAAGCAATCAAGTATCTTACAAATATCTTATTTGATCCTCACATAACACTGACTATTATTATCCCTTTTTGACTGATGAAGAAACTGAATCAGACAGAGGTTAAGGACTTGCCCAGGGTCACACACCTAGAAAGCATCTGAGATCAGACTTAAACACATCTTCCTGAATCATCATGAAATCATTTATTTGGAAAATCACTTGCCACCAAATGAAAGGATTGACCTGGATAGGAAAACCTCATCGTCTCAACCTTATTTTTTTTTAAATCTTCAAACTCAGGAAAACTTCATTCTAATTGCTGCAGTGAGTGGCACTGCTTTAGAAGTAAAATTACAGCAATTGTACATTCTATGCTTAGTGCTGAGCTACGGACCTTTCATGATATTTAGCAAATGGAATTGGGAAGACGACTCACAATAGTTCCCTTCTTTCTTATTTCATTAAGCTGCAAAAAATAAAACGAAATGTTAGACATTTTCATAGCTTACAAAGAATACTTTTAATAAAAATTATGGGTTGCAGTCAGTTAAATGCAGTTCTAATATGGAATTTACCACTGGGACCAGAAACTGACCAATCAGGAGGAGAATTTCTTCAACCCATATGAAACCAAATTCAACAAAGATAGCAAAAGAACTATTCTGTGAAGTTGCAATGAGACATTCCACAGTTTGTCATTCAGAGATCATAAGTCTTTATGAGCATAGAGTGGTTTTCTTTTCCTCTCTTAAAAAACACATTTGCTTAATTACAACAGACATATCTCAACAACATCCAAGCAAACCCCCAATGAAGTATAACCCCCCAAAAAAAACCTGCTCTATAGAGTGACTGAGACTGATTTATGCACACCTCTTTCCACTTGTTAATAGAATTGAAAAGGACGTATGCTTTATTTTTAGTAAATAACAATACGTTATCCATCAACTTTGAACTAACGTTTATTGATACTGTCTTTACTTGGGTTTTTCTTGTCTTTGAGTAGTAAATAATTTCTTTGACTCACATTCTTAACTCCACATCATTTTGTATGTCTGCCCATGTTTCTCTGAATTCTTCATATTTTTTGCTCATTATGATACAATAATATTCTACTATATCCATATACCATGACTTGTTCAGCCATTCCCCAATTATCATACTTATTTTGCTTCCAGTTTTTTTTTACAATTTTAAATAATTATAATTTGTTTTTAAATACATGAGTCTTTTCTAGCTACCATTCATTCATATCCTTGGGGCATAAAATTAGTATTGAGATCTATAGGACATAAGGAATGAACAATTTAGTAAACTTTTTTGCTTAATTCCAAATTGATTTCCAGAATAGATTCCACTAGCCATAAAGCAGCAAGCCTGTAGCCATACATACTCTGATACTGCAGTTTATTATGTTTTACCATCTTTTCTATTTTGATGGATATAAGCTATTGGTGGGGTACCTGGGGTCTAGATCAATTTGTGAAACCAACTTGTAAAAGCAGTCTGTTCAGTTGTAACTGCAATTTGTCCTTTCCCATCCTTGAGCTCTGCCCCTTCACCCTATCCCACACTCCACCTAGGCAACACCCTGTGACCCCTTTGTTCTTACTTAATCTCTTCATTTCTTCTGGGCCTGGCCCACACCCTCCTTTGTCCTTGCCTTTTGTCTCCTTCAACCTGGCCCAAATCTTATCTAAACTCTCTATTCACATGCTGCTCCTCTTGGTCAGCTCTGACCTTTGTCTATGCACTGAGGCCCCTCCGTCTGGTCAGCCCTGACAATGGCAGCCCTACCCTTTAAAGGTAAAAGCATGTACCCCTCTCACTTGCAGGTCCCCTAAAGGACTCTTGCCCGCTTCTCATGGAAGCATAACAATAAACTTCTACAACTCTCACTCCAATTAAGCCTGAGACCTTGAATTCTTCCCAGAAGATATTGCAGGTTTTCTGGTCTTAGATAAGATCATAATTCCTGCTGAACCTATTGGGATCCCGTCCCCCATCACTATAAAGTGTCTCACAGTTGTTTTAATTTTGTATTTCTCTGATTGTTAGTTATGCTAAAAGGTTTTCAGATGGTTGTTGATAATTTGCCTTTCATTTTTAAAATTAATTTCCTTAGATCCTTTGACACTTGCATATTAGAAAATAAGTCACCATCTCCTAGTTTCAAGAAAATTCTCTGCATAATTATAGATGCTGGAATTTTATCAGAAGAAAAGGCAAAGACTGGGAAATGTTCATTCAAGTGGGTGTTGGGTAAGCAGTCCAAGGGAGGTGCTACTTTGGCATAACTCAGCAGTGAACATCAAATCGACAGTAATTCTGACAATTCTTTCAGAAGCTAAAGACATAAATCTTCTAGTTCTGATGATAAACTCATTGAAGGCAGCAAGATATCATGATCTGTCTTCTTTAATTTCTCAGCTTTGATAATCTTTTTTGTTCTAACCTCTCTAGTCAAAAGATCACACTCCTCAAAAGGAGAAAAGAAAGAGAGTTGAGTTCAGTCATCTCAACATCATCCAATATCATCTCACTATTCCCATTCCTTCTTTTATCTTCACCATGCCCCCAACATAGCTTCAAAAATTAAATAAAACTAAAACCCTTTTGTTACCCTTGGCTTTCATGGTTCACCTTGGCTCTTTCTGGTTTTCAGTCTTCTTGATATGTTTTATAAGAATCAGTGGTCTGGGTTTGATGGGATAACTTCAGAAGGTGGAAAAGTAATCAGTCTCTCCTGTTTTTTCCCCAACATCTAGCAGGAATTATACTATAGGTAAATGGGTATATAGTAAGCATTAATACAAATCCAATCCAAAAAAGTGAAAGCAGAGCTCATCAGACACGTTTTACCTCACTCCCTATTTTTTTTTTTTTGCTTACCCTTGGCTCTCTCAAGTAATTCTGATTAAATGAACAATTCTATTGTTTCCAGATAGGAATTTGGAAAACCAAAATATTCAGTTGGAAGTATGGGGGGGGGGAGTGATAATGGGAATCAAACTGGATGTTTCACTAAATTGTCCTAAAAATACAGTTAAAACTGTGAATCTGTAGTGACCACTTACATGACTGTTCCAAAGGAAAACACAACAAATCTTGTTCAAATCTAAGAGTTTTCAAATGCAATTGATTTTGCAGACAAATCTCCTCTCCTGGAGATGTCAGGGCATAGACTTAGCCATGTGATGACTCCCTTGACAAAAATAGGTAGTCTTTGTGCTTGCTATAGCATGAGTGCTCAGGCATTTTGCAAAGGACTTTCCATTACCAAATTTGGGGATCACTTCAAGAAGGGTTTGTTATTTTGTTATACTAATTTAAAAAGCAGACTATGCTCTCTATAATTTGATGAGGATTGTTCAAGCATGGTCTGGTGAGAAATCGAGATTATGAGTAAACCAGGTTGCACTTAGTTTCAGCTTCAGTCTTTTAGGGAATGATTGGTTTCCATCAGGGTTGCATCTACGCAGGAACCAACTGTTCTGACTGACTGGGCCCATTAACCAGTGAAAGAGCCAGTGAGGCCAGTTGTTTCATTGAGCTAACTGGAATCTGCAAGCTATTTTGACATCCTGTAGACACAGCCTAAGACCTTCTACCCTGGAACAGATCACACACCTCAATTTGTTACTAATGAGGCTTGAAGTGAAACTCATTTGGTCAAACTCAGCATCCACTTTCATGCTTCATGTTCTGAATTTTAAGCAGGACTTCAGCACTTTTTTTTCCCCCAAATGTACTTTGTTCCTTTTTTCTATGTTTTTTGTCATTTATTTCATATGTAATACCCCTTGAATTCTTCATCCCCTCTTGTGAGTGCAAAGTAGCTGGGATTTGGCTCTCCAATGGGCAGCAAAAAACTAGATAAAGAAAAGTGGCAAAAGAAAGATGACAAGGACAAAGTAAAAGATTTGGAGTGGGGATATGACATGTCTCTTGACCACTTGAAATAGTAACGGAAAAAATCAAGGTCAGAGACCTTGGGTAGAACAGTGGCAGAAGCATTCTCCTGGCCAAGGCTTACCATTGAATTGCTCTGTCAACAAATAGCTAAACTTTATGAGGTCGATCCTAGGTCTCTGCCAGCAACAGGACACCAAATAGAAAAGCACTAGCGATTATTAGCTTCACCATGAAAGCTAATAAGACATTACAATAACATATAATTGTGATATCTATTCCCCATGCATTGAAAGAGGAGCTGAGAAGCTAGGTACAAATTTCCTATGTCTCCCTCTAATGATCAGCCCTCCTGGATAGTATGAATGGAACATCTGCTGGAAACTTATAATATCTTATCGACCTTTGCCCACTCACAGGAAGAGTAGTCATGGCCAGGTTAAGCAAAGTGAACTGTTCCCTTCCGACAATTACTGGGTTCAGAGTGGACTATGGAAATCCTGGGAATAAAAGAAGCTATTATCATGTTTCTATATAATGAATGTTTTCTTACATATTTCTTATTGCTTTTATTATTACTAAACTGAGAGGCAAACATGGTATATCTAAGCAAACTCTACCTGTTTATGTGAGGAGTGACTATCATGCTTAGGATACATAACAAGGATTCAGGAAGTAGCTAGTTAAGGAAAAAGATGGGTTGGCCAGTAACTGGGGGCTCAAGGCTGATTCTGATTGGTAAATCCACAAAGTCTCTTACACTGATGAGATGTCACAGGCAATCAGCACAAAGCAAATCTAAAGAAGAAAAGGTTGTCTCCTCCCTGGGAATCCTAGAGAACTTTATACTTTCTCTGCATTTCTACTTATAGAGCACATAATTGTCAGGATAAGCACAGAACTCTCAGCTCTTGATTCTTCTTCATGTTGAGCAGGTAAGGGGCTAGCAGTGTACCTCTATGTTTAAATATTTTATATGGTTAGTTTTTGTGCATGAATTATCTCTCTTCCATGTGATCTATTAAATATCAATAACAGGTGTTCATTGATCACATCTGCTAATTATTTCATTACCCAAGTATGCAATTCATCAAAATGGTAGCTAAGTGCTCGCTCTTTCCTTACAAATGCTGGGCATTGGCTCCCTGTTGGTCATTTTCCTTCTATTCTTTCCCATACAAAGTTTATTTTTTTGGCAGAGAAAACAGAAACAAAATAAGACTTCAGTTATCAACATTCCCTCCGCTTGGGACTTTCTGCAGTTCTCCTCTCTCACTCCATTGAGATTTAGATGAAGAAGAAAATAAAAATCGATTTCTAGTGTTTCTTGCCAACCTCAGTCAATCCTGCCTTGTGACACTCTTCTTTGAGAATCCTACTATATTTTATAGTTAGCCTCTATTGCCTTCCATCTTCTGTTTATTTCTGAAGTTGGTTGGTGAGCTCTTTGTGCATCCACATCACTCTTCAAAAAGATCCAGTTTTTCTCAACTGATTTGTTTCTTTTGTGCCTTCAGAATTTCATTTTTGAGCTGCACCATCCCTCTTCAGATGCCTTCCCCTGTTTAAGAAATGTAAAGAATAGGGAGGAAATTGAAACAAGACAGGGAAAACTTAATAGGCACTTGATAACTCAAGATAATTAAGATGGCACCTTGCTACCTTTAGTGAGTTCAAGTCACCCGACAAAGGAACCATATCTTTAGGTTTTGAAACATGGCAGAGGTAATTATATAATCACTGCAAGTGATATTTAAAAGATGATAAAGAATAGGAGAGAGGAAGGGAAGTAAAAGAACATAAGCCTTTATATAGTGCCTACTATGTGTCAGTCACTGTACTGTGCTAAACACTTTACAGATATTATCTCATTTGATCCTTATAACAACCCTGAGAGATAGGTGCGGTTATTAACCAGTTTTTACAGTTGAGGAAACTGAGGCAAACAGAGGTTAAGTGACTTGCCCAGGATCAAACAGCTAGTAAGTGTCTGAGGTTGGATTTGAATTCAAGTCTTGCTAGCACCAGGTCCAGCTCGCTAGTGTGTCACCTAGCTTCTATGAAACTAGAAAAGTCCAAATATTTAAAAAAAATTTATGACATTAAAATATGACAACTACTGGTCAATGAGTTTAGTCCCTATTTCTGGTGAAATTAGAAAACATATTATTAAAAAGATGGCTAGTGACCATCTAGAAAGGGAAACAGTAATCACAAAGAGTCAGCATGACTTCATCAAGAACAGATCATGCCACACTTAACCTTACCTCTGTTTTCAGAGTGTTACAAAACCAGGGGAACGTTGGACTTATAGTTTGCCCAGATTTTAGCAAGATGTTTGATAAAGTATCTCATCCTATTCTTGTGGAAAAGATGACTATATGTGAATGAGATTATAGTTATAATGAGATAGTTTTGGAAATGGTTGTTGAAAGGGCAGACTCAAAGAGTAGTCATTAATAATTCCACATCATCTTTGAAGAAGGTTTCCAATGGAGCACCCAAGAAATCTGTGCTGGGGTCTGTGCAGCTTTATGTTTGTATTAGTTTTATAAAGAAAGCCAGATCATGTCAGGATTGTGCTGGAGCTCAGTCCAACAGTCTACAGAGCCAACTATTACATTTTCAGTGTGAGTATTTACACATTGGAAATCTGCAGACATTGCAAATCAGGGCTTGCTACATTATTTTGTTGATTATCAAGACTCAAGAAACTGATTAAGAAAATGTTAATGATGTAGATTAAATTTAGAAATATGGTATGTGGAGGGCACAAGACAGAGGTGGGAAACAGTTCATCTGGAAAAGGTCATTTTGCTTTATTAGACTGCTAGTTCAGTGTCAGTCAACAGTGTGATCCTGCACTCCCTTGCCAGCCATGGATAAACAGAGGTGATACCTCCTCAGCCTAAGAACTCTGGGCAGCTCTGAGGCCATCCACAGTAGTCAGTTCTCAGCACGGGATTTCTAGATATTGATCCAGAAAGCTGGGGTCCAGAATGCCTGCCCTTAAACAATGGCATTTCCCTCTCCACAGCTGGTATTTCTGAGGCCAAGAGATTCTACTGTGATCTCTCTCCAACTTAGGTCAAAAACTTGAGATTCATGAACACTTGGTATTTCTCCAGTGGCTCTGTTGCTACCATAAAAATATGTGATAAACTTGGGATTTAGATAGTTCCTTTATCTTAAGAATGAATGATGAATTTAATTGACTTGGCCTAAGTTGATACAAGTAGTTAAAGTGTTAGAGCTAAGAGTTGGGTCTAGGACTTTTAATTCTAACACCAAAGTTCTTTCCACTGTTATGCACTGTCTTTTCTTTTGATACTAATAATAATGTAGCACAAGTTTCAATATCCCAGATTTATGTAGGCGTCCTTGAGGTAATTATAGTTATGTGAATAGAGTTCAAATCAAGGGTGGATGTTTTGGCAAATGTTTAACAACTGGCTCTCCAAAAACACATTTAAGTCTAATCTGCACGATTAACATTGTCTTCATCACTTTTTTAGGTCTAAAAACCAACAAAACAATAAATCAAGTCCTGATTTTTAGCATTTCCCATTTCCTAAATGTAAATGTTCATAGTGAATATTTACCAATTAGTTCTCCAGTTACACTTAGCTCCAACACACACTTGTCTCTAGTTCTAAATTCTATGATAAGTCACATTGTAGATTTGTTTGCCATTTGAAATCACTGCATTGTAATTCAGGGACACAATGAGAGAAGGGTCAGAGGAAATACCAGAGTTGATAGTAAGATGAATACCCAAACTACAGAGGTAGGAGATGGATGATGAACCAACAAAGGGTATTTAGAAGTGGTTAGCCAGGTGAGAAGAAAATCAGTGGCATTGAAGCCTAGGGAGTGGTCAGGAGGAGGCAGTTAACACTATCAAAAGCTACAAGAAGGATGAGAACAGAGAAAAGGATATAAAATATAGCAGTCAAGGCATCTTTGGCTACCTTGGAGAGAGCTGAAGCTAGCTTCCCTGGAGTGTGGGGTTAGAAGTCAGACTGCCAGGGACTGAAAGTGGTAAAGAAAACGCTATGACTCTCCATTTTGGGCCTTCTCTTTTCATTCTATACTACCTGACTTGATGATCTCATCAACTCTAATGGATTCAATTTTCCCCTCCGGGAGATCATATCTCTATCTATCTATCTATCTATCTATCTATCTATCTATCTATCTATCTATCTATCTATCTATCTACCTATCTATCCACATATGTGTATATATATATGTATATATATATATGTATATTGTGTGTGTGCATATGTATACAGTCCTTATCTTTCTCCTGAGCTACAGTAAGCATCTCAAACTCAACATGTCCAAAATAGAACTCATATCTTTCTACAAAACCTTCCTCATCTATACATTTCCCTATTACTGTTGAGGATTACCACCATCCTTCCAGTCACCCAGGCTCACAAACTTTGCAGTTAATCTTGATTCCTCAACCCCAGTCACATGATACACAGAATCTTGCTATTTCTACTTTCATAACATTTCAGGTATCTCTTCTCCATTCGCATAGTCACCACTCTAATTCAGGCCCTTATCACTTCTTTCCTGGACTATTGAAATTGTATGATAACTGGGTCACTTGTTTCAATTCTCTCCCCTCTCTAATCCTTCCTTCATGAGACTGTCAAATTATTTTCCTACAATGTAGATCTAACCATGATGTTCCCTAATCCATAGACTCCAGTGGTTCCTTATTACCTCCAGGATTAAATATTAAAAGCCTATGTATGGCTCTTTATAACCTGGCAGGTAACAGTTTGGCGAGAAAGAATGTGAACTAGGTACTAAATTCTGAGAAAAGAGGGAAAGAAACCTAAAAGCTAGTAGATCACAGCAACAAGGGTATCGTCTAGATAACATAGAAAAATAAAGTGAGCTTCAAAGGAACAAAATTGCTGAGTGAACGTGGTGAATCTGGTGATTCTTCATTGATGGCACTGAAGAAATATCTGTAAACATCAGTGAGGAGCAAGGGATATGCCAATTCCTTCCAGTCTGAAGTAGTAAAAACAGGTAAAACTCAGGCCTGAAGAGGAAAAGAGAAAGGGCTGGCAAAGAGAGGGCTGGTTTGGGAGTCGGGGGACTTGGATTTAAATCCCAGCTCCAAGAATACCTGTGAGTCCTTAAAAAGTGGCTTAATCACCCTGGAACAGTTTCCTGATCTTTAAATGAGGAAGGTAAGCCAAATGGCCTCTAAATTCTTCTCTTCAGCTCGAGAGTTATAATCCTCTAAAAATGGTTGATGACATACTATCCTCAAAAGGGACCCATATTTCTGTGAATGCAGAAAGACTAAAAGTGTGAAACGGAGAACCTGAAAATGAACGAATACTTGAGAAGGAAAGAGACAATACGTACAAAAAATATTTGTAGCAGCATTTTTGTTGTAGTAAAGAACTGCAAACTAATAACATGCCCACTAATTGGGGGATAGCTGAACAAATTGTGTTCTATGAATGTAATAGAATGTTACTGAGCCACAAGAAATGACTGAGGAGATGGATTCAGAAAAACCTGCAAAAATCATGCAGAGTGAAGTGAGTAAAATGGGAATCATTGATACTATAACAACAGCATGGCAAAAAACACCTCTGAAAGACTTGAGGAGTCTGGCCAATGTACTAACCACCCATGACCCCAGAGAACTGATGATGGAGTTTGCTCCACCCCTCCTGACAGAGAACAGATGGACTCAAGGAGCCAAATGAGACAAGTTGGGGCATGGAAAACCTGCTGGGCAGTTTTGCTTGACTATGCTTATCTATTAACAAAGAAGTTTGGGGGCAGGGGGAGGGTGACTAGGTGGCACAATGAATAGAGCATCGACCCTAGAATCAGGAGGACCTGAGTTCAAATCCAGCATCAGACACTTAACACTTACTAGCTGTGTGACCTTGGGCAAGTCACTTAACCCCAAATGCCCTGCCTTCCCCCCTACAAAAAAAAAGTTTGGGGAAGCAAATTGAGGGGACAAGAAGCTAATGATGGCAATTCAAAAAAGGGGGGGGGAGAAAAATACATCAATGAAGCATTTTAAAAGAATGCAAAACAGAAGACAATTCAGAAGGATATGCAGACAGGCAGAACAGTTTTATAGCTAATTTCTTGAATTTATTATGTTCTCCTTAAAAGTAAACAACCTGGAGAGGGTAGAAATTGCCAATTGTATATTCAAGACTATTCTTTGGTTCTTTGTATTCCAAAATGTTCATGTTTATTGGGGTTTGTTAAGCTAAAAATAACAAAAAATAAAAATTAAAGGAAAAAAAAGTTTGAACAGGGATTCCAGAGAGCCTAATGGAAAGTGCCTGGATAATAGAAGGATTGAGGTAGATGGAAAGGGGCTTTCATCCCCAGAGATGTTGACACTGAATCACTGTGATTAGGGGGAGGAAATATGTCTGTTGGCTATAGGAAGCACTTGTTTGGGCCTCTACCTTCCAGATCCCCAAGATGGTGAAGAAGAAGGTGGCCCTCTTCAGGTACTGAGGAAGAAAAGGGAGGGCGGGGATCAGAGTTGATATAAAAGTTAGGCTAGAAGTCTGGGTCCCAGGGAGTAAACTGGACTCATATGTGGCACCATTTCATTAGCCATATCCCAAGATAACTGGGAAAGAGAGAACCTGAAAACCAGTACATAGGCAAAGCATGCATCTAGCTCTATGTTAGGTCATGATATTGGAGGCATCTAGGAGGCACAGTGGATAGACTGCCCACCTAGTCCTTTCAAGACCTAAGTTCAAATCCTGCCAGTCACTGTATATATAGCCCTAGGCAAGTCATTTACTTTCTCACATTGAGGAATGACTGAATAAGTTGTTGTATATGAATGTGATAGAACACTACTATTGTATAAGTAATAAGGAAATGGATGATTTCAAAGAAACATAAAAAGACATCTGAACTGAGATTGAATGAAGTGAGCCAAACTGGGAGAATAATTTCTACTAGAACGTTAGTATTATAAAAATGAATAATTTTGAAGACTTTTATAAACTGATAAAGAGTGAAATGTACAGAACCTAGAGAATAATTTGTATAGTGATGACAACATTATAAAGACAAACAAATTCAAAAGCTATAAGGACTATGATGAATACAATGACCATCTATTATTCCAGGGACTAATAATGAAACATACCATCCATCTCGTGATGGAGAGCTGATGACTGTAGGTGGCAGAATTATACACATACATATACACACATCTGTGTGTGTGCGTGTATCCAGCCAGCCAATGAAAGAATTTGCTTTTCTTAACAATGTATATTTGTAAGAAAATTACTTTTCTCTTTTTTAATGGGGAGGGAGGTAGAAGGAAGAAAAATTATATTGATGTTAATTTTTAAAAATAAAGAAGCAAAGGTCATACAGATGTGGGATGTTGTGTGCACTTTCAGATGAGACCATCATATGTTATTTAGTTGTTTTACCTTGCTGCATGAGACCATTCCTGAAGTAAGGTAGGGTAGGGTAGGGAAGGGGGAAGGGGAAAGGGAAGGGAAAGGAAAGAAAGGGAAGGGAAGGGAAGGGGGGGGAAGGGAAGGGAAGGGAAGGGTAGGGAGAAGGGAAGGGAAGGGTAGGGTAGGGAGAAGGGAAGGGAAGGGTAGGGGGAAGGGAAGGGAAGGGAAGGGAAGGAA
>NW_027185665.1:10995274-11005625 GCF_028583685.1 Petaurus breviceps papuanus | reverse complement strand
GGAAGGGAAGGGAAGGGAAGGGAGAAGGGAAGGGAAGGGTAGGGAGAAGGGAAGGAGGAAGAAAAGAAGAAAGAACAATGATGCTGGAATAAGAAGACCTGGGTTCAAACTGAACCTCTGATTTCTTACCAGTCCTTTGGACAAATCATTTAACCTCTATGGACCAGCTTCTTTATATGTATACCCTTACTCATTTAAAGTACTTAAAATAAGTGGCCCGTTCCAACTCTGGAGTGCTGTGCAAAGTCACTAGCCTCACTTTCTCCTTCAGAGACATCTGGATCCAGTGACCAGATATTTATCAGGAAGGTAGGATTTTAACAGGGACTTAAAGGAAGCCAGGGAGGTCAGGTGTTCCTAACCTGGGTGTTGAGGTTTAGGGTTTAGGGGTGCTTGAGATCCCAAAATATCAACATGCTGGGTCCTTCCAAATGAATTCAACTCAAGTGTTCTCTCAGCCAAAGTAAAGCAAAGTTTATTAAAGATCCTCCTTAATGGATAGACTCTTAAGGAGTCTAAGTATATGTGAAGCTTGTATTGACAAGCAGACCAGAACAATCTGACAAGAGTAAGTCTTCACTAGATTGAATTCTTGGCCCTGTCATGGAGGCAAGATGGATCTTATATACAGAAAGATTGTGGGAGAATTTTGGAGTTGTCTAAAGGAGGGGTTTGGGGGGGGGGTCTTGAGGAATAGCCTAAGGAGGATCTTGAGGAGACTTAGGTCAGACTCCAGTAATGAGATTAAGGGTGGGAAGTAGCTGAAGGCTATCTGGAGATGACAGACAATGGAGCATTAGGATTGTTTAAGGGTATTTGGGTATAGATTGATCTAGAGTGGGAAGTAGCTGGGCAACTGAGGGTTAGGCTAGGTTATAGGCTGTATATAGGCTAGATTTGGGCCTAGTTATAAAGAAAGGTTTATGGCCTCATTGTGCCCATTCCATTTGTGGACAGTTCTAGTTGTTAGAAAATTCTTTTTAATATTTTAACAACCAATAATCACCAAATTATTGACTAGCCGTAACACTCCAGGCTGTCACTTAAATATTACAATAAATAAAGAAGTGTTATAGTCTTTGTGAGATCTTTTCTCATAATTGTTCCACCAGGATGCAATACATTTATTTCTTAATGTGTTTTCCAGGTTCCCATTCCCATCAGGCTGATTTAGAAAATTAACACATCCCTCTGGAACACTAGCTGAATTGAAATTAATGTTCCCAACCTCTTTGACCCATACCCAATCATTCACACATACAAAAGAGTGGAGCTTTCTTGTTAAAGAAATATTTCTTCTCTGAGAGTTTTGAATACCATTACCTCAACATTGCCAATTGTACAAAACTCACCAAGAGGTAAAAAAAAAAAAAAAGAACAAATGGTTGATTATGCTGAAATAATATTTTGAGTTGATTTAAAATCAGCCAGCCTCATTATTTTTAACCCTGTGTTGAGAAATAATAAGTGATGACAAAGCTACACAAGGAAAGCCTTGGAAAGAAGATAAATCAGTCATACTATGGCAAGGAGAGATTTACAGGTGTGATAGGGAAACATAAATTTAATGAGTGAAAGATTAAAGCATGTTGTGCAGGAAGTCCAATCAGCATTAACCTCTGACCTCTCCTTTGTTCCATGAGAGTGAGACTACAGGCTCCTGAAGTTCTACAGCAATGACTTCATGATGACTGGAAGGCCCAGAGCCAATTTCCCAACCTTTGCTCATAGGGTTTAGTGAATATCTTCTAATTTGCTCTGATGAATCAAAGTATTTCACTCTTTTCATTTTCTTTCATTCATATAAAGTCTGGAGGGGGAAAGTGAGATCACTGTGCAAAGGTGACCCTATGTCACTGTCTCATGGTGGTAGCTAGGGGAAAGCAAACTAACACATATGGATCATCAATCTGTATCGTTAGTGCTGCTAAAATACATATTTGTCTCATTTCTTAAAAATCTGATATTAAAAACTTTCAACTGAAAAAGAGCAGGAAGAAAATTACCTCTGAATATTTACCAAGCTAGAAACCAGAAAGAATAGCTGCAATTTAGGAAAAAGGGTAGTGAAAGAAGTACAAAACAGTTCATAGGAGACAAAATACAAGAAAAGAGTTGGCAATAAAACTCTTAGACTCAGGGAAAAAAACAGATGCGTAAAGTGGGGGCTAATAAGCAACATGAACTAGAACCCTGATCCTAGAAAGTAACTATGACTTCATGATTACTGCTAAAACCAGTGGGGATGGGACCTTTGACTGGACTATCAATCTGGAGGGTATACTTTATGCAAAAGGCATAAGGGGATAGGGAGAGCAGACTGCATTGAAGAAGTTTACATAGTCATGTGAAGAAGTCGAGAAACCAGAATGGGGAAGCATAATGGAGAGAATTTGAATTTCTACCAGTTCATTCTTTGTTTTAGTCATGTTGACTCTTCAGGAACCCTACTGGGGGTTTTCTTGGCAAAGATACTAGAGTGGTTTGCCATTGCCTTCTCCAGCTCATTTTACAGATGAGGAAACTGAGATAAACAAAATTAAGTGACTTTCCCAGGGTCACACAGCCAGTAAGTATCTGAGACATGATTTGAACTCAAGAAGATGAGTCTATTTTACTCTATTCACTGTGCCACCTACCTGTCCTGGATTTCTACCAACAGAGAGCTAAATGTAAGCAATACTGTCTTAAAATATACTTCAGATTATACAGACAGGTTATGGGAATAGATATGAAGGACAGTATGGATCATAATCCTGACAAACAGGTAATAAAGTAATAATTGGGATTTCACTTGTCTGGTCATCTAGAGGCCCTCTGTCCCTCTATCTCTCTGTCTCTCTCTCTCTGTTTTTCTGTTGGTCTATCTGTCTCTGTCTCTCTCTTTCTGTTTCCCCCCCCCCTTTCTCCCACTCTATTTTATGTGTATAACTGTACCAAGAAGAGAACAGATAATGAAACCATTTTACCATCATCATCATCACATTTATGTAGAGCTTTAAACATATCTCATTTTACGCTTACAACAACACTTGGAAGTCAATGCTATTATTATTCTTACTTTACAGATAAAGAAAATGAAGCAAACCGGAGTAAAATAACTTGGCCAAACTCACACAGCTGGCAGGTTCCTGGACTGAATTTGAACTCATGTTTTCCTGACTCCAGGTTCAGTGTTCAGCATTGCAACCTCCTGGCTTCCTTACGGATAATTTCATCTTTTGAAAAGTGGAATAAATGACAACAAGAGCTGATCTTCTGGACCTGAATCTGACCAGCAAAGAGGAGCTAGCTGTTCAAGTAGAAATAATGAGAACCTGGAGAGGAAATGATCATGCCATGTAAGAATTGTGTTAGATGGAGATTATACTGGTCATTATTTGATGGAAACACAAGATTTTTAGAGCTCAAATTTCAAAAGGTCTATTTAGAGAAAGGATAGCTTGGAACAATGTGAAAATTCTTTAGGGACTTTGCCATACACTATATTGGTGTGATGCTGGACAACTGGATCTTAGAGCTCAAGTTTCTTTTTTTTCATAGTTAAAGAAACATTTTAATTAGATTAAAGCATGACAAAAATCAAGGAACACAGGATACGTGTATCATAGGATGCGACATCCAACTTCCCAGCTGCAGCCCTCTTTTGGTTTGGGGTCCATTTTCACTATTTTCTGTCTTCTGGACTTTGTAGTTAAATCAAGCAGCTCAAACACAGAAGCTGGTAATATGCACCACCGAATGACTGATCCTCTTCATTAGGAGGCCTTATATAGTCTGTGATAAAGAAACTTCTGAGTGGTCTGGTAAAACTTGGTAGAGTGCCGAATATACGTATGGGTTTACAACTGTCACTGAGTTTCTGTTTCGATGAGAATGAGAACAATGTCATCTCCCCTAGGTTGTGGAGCTTTTCCAGTGAGCTGGCTGAGGCAAAGCACCTAGGCCTCCGTTTCTTCACTTAGAGGAAGGGAAGGGAACAGAAGAGGATGGAAAAAATATTTCAAAACCC
Organism: Petaurus breviceps papuanus; assembly: GCF_028583685.1. Classification (NCBI taxonomy): domain Eukaryota; kingdom Metazoa; phylum Chordata; class Mammalia; order Diprotodontia; family Petauridae; genus Petaurus; species Petaurus breviceps. The sequence continues at coordinate 11,001,613 of NW_027185665.1, read as the reverse complement.
TTTATGCAAAATATTCACAATTCTGAAATCACTGAAAAACAGAGATGGGGCAGAGAAATTGTAGTTTGCTCTGCTTCCTTCATTAGTATTTAAAGAGAGGCTTCTCCAAATACATCTTCAGCCCAGTAGAGGTCAGGAAATCCTTTCCAGCATCCTCACCTCACGACAATCTGGAAAGATGCAGAATTGCTACTTGCCTTCATTCTTCAGAGGAGGAAAGGAAGCCCAGAAAACATTGCCCCTTGCTGACACGGTCAGGAACGAAGCCAAAACCTGATCCCCTTAAATTTCTTCCTGATCCCCAGTCTGTAGCTCTAAGAGCCATAAGACTTGTATTTCCAATAGCACTACTGCTTCATCTGCAAAGTGAAGCCAGGAGTCCTTGGGTTCCTAAAACCAGCTTCCCCCCTAATGTGAAGGCACATTCTATGTGCCATGTAGTCACCGATCTCCAAATTTCTCATTCTCCCCCCAGAGATACCTACGTGTAACACTGGAAAGGAAAATGGATATCAAAGTATATCTGAAACAAATAAATACCAAATTGTTTACAGTAGATTCATCACAGACATTTTCAGAAGCAACTATAATGAAATTAGCTGTCATCTTACAGTGAAGGGTAATTTGTTTCAGTCAAGGGTTCTTAGCTCTTTGGCAGTTGGCTGAAGCCTATTGCCCTCTTCTCATAATAATATTGCTTTTAAAAAATCATATTGTAGGAAATGCTAAATTTCAGTTAGGAGGTGATTGAAAATAAAGATGTATTTTTCCCCCATGCAAGATTATAGACCCCGTTGAAATCTATCCAGTAACTACTTAACCATAGACCTGAAGTTAAGAACCTCTGATTTGCTCTAAAATTCAGAAGAAAAGCTTCATTATATAGGAATTCATAAAATCCTTCCCCCTTACGGCCCACAGATGCCTTGACCATTGGCAAGCCAAAAGACACAGAACTCAGAGCTGGAAGCAAGGGTATACTGGAAGCAGCTCTTGAAAGCAGCCATTTATAATATTTTCAGCATGTACCTTTATACCTTGAGAATCAGGAAAATCTACAAATTGGGTATTCACTTATTGTTTTGCTGACTTTTTAGACTTTAAAAAGCGATGGAGAAAATGTGAATAATGCAAATTAAATTTAGAAGTGTATGGTGAGTTTTTCTAGGGGACCTTTGACTAGCAGTGACCATATGAATCATTTTGCCTAGCCCTCTCATTTTACAAATGAGGAACTGAGATCCACAGAAGTCACACAATTTGCCCAAGGATCACAGGAAGCATTCAGCAGAGCAAAAACTCGAACCAACGTCCCCTGACTAAACCCAGGACTCCTTTCATAAGACCAAGTTGTCTCTCACTATATCAGGGTCACTTAACATGAAAGAAGGGAGAAGAAAAGGAAAAAAACTAAAATTCTGGCATGACCTCAATAAAAGGAGGAGAGGGGAAAAAAGAAAGATTAGGAGGAGGGAGAGGGAAAGGAGAAAAGAAAAATTTAGAAAAGAAAAATTGGGGAATGACAGGGGGCTACTCCCAGCTTTTGAATTACTGTTCTGTGACACTGGAGCCAGTCAAATTCAACAAATTTTTATTAAGCATATATTAGATGCACGGCACTAGTCTAGGTTCTGTGGGAACAATGACAAAAGCAAAAATAAAATAATAAAAATAAAAACAGATCCTGTCTTCATGGATCATATATTGCTCTATGGGTATAAAATATCTACATAAAGAGGTGGCTAGGTGGGGCAGTGAATAGAGCACTGCCCTGAAGTCAGGAGGACTGGAATTCAAATCTGGCATCAGACACTTAATACTTACTAGCCATGTGACATTGGGCAAGTCACTTAACCCCAATTGCCCTGCCCTCCCCCCTGCAAAAAATAAATTTTTCTTAATCTACATAAATAATCAACACACGTGTATTAAGTTCCTCCCTCGTATGAAATAATGTGGTAGATACAGGGGACATGACAAAACAGATGCAGCCCTTGCCTTCATAGGAGCAAAGAATCAGAATTGGGAGGGACCTTAGAGTATATGTCCCCTTCACTTTTCAAATAAGGAAATGGAGGGCGAGAGGTGAATTTACTCACCAAAGGTAATAGAGTAATAAGGGGCAGAGACAGGATTTGAACCCAAGACTTCGGACTCCAAGTCTAGCACTCGTTTCACTGTACCATGTTGCTCTTCTTCAGTAATAGCTTTAGTAGCGTGGGAGAGGACAATGAAGATGGGAAAGGCTTTCTGTGGGAGATTAAATCCAGCAGGATGATTTCAGAAAAACCCAGAAAGACTTACATAAACTGATGCAAAATGAAAAGAGCAGAACCAGTAGAACATTATAAAAAGTAACAATAATGTTATATGGGGCGGAGTCAAGATGGCAGAGCAGAAGCAGGACCTCCCCGCTGCTCTGGCTTCCAACTTCCCTGATCCGTGTAAAAGGGGACTCAAAACAAACTTTGGAGCTGCAGCACCCACAAAATGACACAAAGAAGCTAAGAGGACAGCCCAGCAGGCCGGCAGAAATCGGCCAGCACAGCGCTCTGGGAGCCGAGCCCAGCCCCACGACGAGGCTTTAGCCCCAGGGTGGGCCTAACCAGCCGCTGGCCAGAGGGACAACAGATCAGCACCATCTGTGGCCATTTCCAGATTTATCAATGCATAGATGCAAAGGACAAAGTGAGAGGTCAGTGCAGTCTGGACTTTGGGACAAGTAAGTGGGAGTGCATGGCTTTTGCCCCTGGGGCGAGAAGTCGCTGAGACACCAGCACAGCCAGCACCACCTGGCAGCTTCAGCTCCTGGCCTGCAGAGTGTAGGGGGACTAAGCACCAGTCTGAGGGGTAATCGCTCTTGCTTTAACCTTCTTGGATCTGGATTGCAGTCTAGGGTGGAGGTCCTGGGGTGTGTGTCCAGCTTGCCAGAGTATGTGGAGGCTTCAAAGAGGGCACCCATCTAATACCTCCGGCAGCTGAGAAAACCCCAGCGTTTGGGACGAAAGTTCCCCTGTCTGGTGGCAGAGTCCTACTGTGGCAAAAAGCCCAGGGGTCAAGTGACTGAGGGGAGACATGACAAGGCAAAGGAAACAAAGCAGACAGAAGATTCCAACATTAGACTCCTATTTTGGGGACAAAAAGGAGCAAAGCATGAAATAGGAGGAAGACAGGGAAGTCAGAACTCCTGCACCAAAAGATTCAAAGGAAAATATGAGCTGGTTATAGGCCATAGAGGACCTTAAAAAACAGATAAGAGAAGTGGAGGAAAAATTGGGAAGAGAAATGAGAACGATGCAAGAAAATTATGAAATGAGAGTCAACAGCCTGACTGAGGAAAATAACACCTTAAAAAACAGACTAACTCAAATGGCAAAAGAGGCTCAAAAAGGCAATGAGGAGAAGAATGCCTTAAAAAGTCGAATTTGCCAGATGGAAAAAGAATCTCAAAAGCTCAATGAGGAGAATCATTGCTTCAGAATTAGATTGGAGCAAATGGAAGCTAATGACTTTATGAGAAATCAAGATGCTGTTAAACAGATCTGAACAAATGAAAGAATAGAAGGCAATGTGAAATATCTCATGGGAAAAACCATTGACCTGGAAAGTAGATCCAGGAGAGATAATTTAAAAATTATTGGACTACCTGAAAGCCATGATCAAAGTAAGAACCTAGAAATCATCTTCAAGGAAGTTCTCAAAGAAAACTGCCCTGATGTTTTAGAATCAGAGGGCAAAATAGAGGTTGAAAGAATCCACCAATCACCTCCTGAAAAAGATCCCAAAAAGAAAACTCCTAGGAATATTATAGCCAGGTTCCAGAATTCCCAGATTAAGGAGAGAATATTACAAGTAGCCAGGAAGAAACCATTTGAATATTGTGGAAACACAATCAGGATAACCCAGGGTCTGGCAGCTTCTACACTGAGGGATCGAAGGGCGTGGAATATGATATTCCGGAGGGCAAAGGAGCTGGGATTGAAACCAAGAGTCACCCACCCAGCAAAACTGAGTATCATGTTTCAGGGGAAAATATGGTCATTCAGTGGAATAGAGGACTTTCAAGCATTCTTGCTGAAAAAACAAGAGTTGAATAGAAAATTTGACATTCAGATACAAGAAGCAAGAGAAGCATGAGAAGGTAAACAGGGAAAAGAAATCATAAGGAACTTATCAAAGTAGAACTATTAACATTCCTACATGGAAAAACAATAATTGTAACTGATGAAACTTTTGTCAGTAATTGAAGGGAATAGAAATATATATATGGTAAATATATAAAATATATATGAGGGTATATGGGCATATGAATACATATGTGAATGTGTGTATATATGTTTACAGGCATACATAGGACCAATTTAACAGGAAGGGATGATACTTAAAAAGTGAAATTAAGAGGTAATAGAGGAATATAATGAGAGGAGATGGGGAGAGAAAGAATGGGGTAAACTATCTCATATAGAAGAGGCAAGGGAAAATGGAGGGGAAGAATAGGAAGGCAAAAGGGAATGGGTCAACCTTATTCTCATTGAATTTGGCTCAGGAAGGAAATGAAATACACACTAAATAGGGTATCTCACCCTCAAGGAGAGTAGGGGGGAAGGGAATAAGAGGGGAGATGATGGAAGGGAGGGCAGGCTGTGGGGGGGGGAGGGAATTTGGAAGCACCCACTTTTGAAAAAGGATGGGATCAAAGTAGAGAATAGAACAAGTGGGAGGTGGGATAGGAGGAAGGGAAAGATAGTCAGTCTTTTACAATATATCTACTATGTTATTGTTTTGCATTAGCCACACATGTACAACCTATACTGAACTGCTTATCTTCCCAGTAAGTGTGGGTGACAAGGGAGGAAGGGAATGAATCTGGAATTCAAAGTTTTAAAATCAAATACTCAAATATATATACTATTATTAATACTATTTTACATGTGATTGGGAAATAAGATATACAGGCACTGGGGCATAGAGATCCACTGGAAAAGTCAAAAGGGGTATGGGAGAAGATATGGGAGAGAGCAGATTGGAGGAGGGGATATCCTGTGGGACCGCTGTTTTGGGGCAGTGGGTAGGGGAAAAATGGGGAGAAAATTTGTAACTCAAAATCTGGTGTAAATGAATGATGTAAATCAGAAGTTAATAAAGCATTTGAAAATTAAAAAAAAACAGTAATGTTATATGATGAAAAGCTATGAATGAATTACCTCTTCTCAGCAATACAATGATCCAAAGCAATTCCAAAGGACTAGGGATGAAAAATGCTATCCATATCCAGAGAAAGAAGTGATAGAGTCTGAATGCAGATCTAAACATACAATTTTTCACTTTTTTCTATTTTTGGAACATGTTTTCTTCTACAAAATTACTAATATGCAAATATGTTTTTAAAAGTTTGTACATGTATAACATATTAAATTGCTTACCATCTTGGGGACAGGGGATGGGGAGAGAATTTGGAAGTGAAAGAAATTTTTTTTAACAGTGTTAAAAATTATGTTTTACATGTAATTGGAAAAAAAATTAAATATTATTATTTAAAAAAAGAAAAATACTTGGAAATTTTAAGAGACAGAAGGAAGGAGAGTGTTAATTCCAGGAATAAAGGATAACCTATGCAAAGCCCCAGAGGAGGGAAATGGAATTCAGTTAGTCAATAATATTTATTAAGCACCTATTATATGTGAGGCACTGTGCTAAGTGCTAGGGATACAAAAAAAAAGGCAAAAGACAATCCCTGCTCAAGAAGTTTGCAGTCAGGGGCAGAGAGATGATACAGGGGATAGAGTACCAGCCCTGGAGTCAGTAAGACCTGAGTTCAAATTCAGCCTCAGAGACTTATGAGTTGTGTGACTCTGGGCAAGTCACTTAATCCCCATTGACTCTAAAAACTTTTTTTAAAAAAGGTGTTGACAGTCTAATAGGGGGAGACAGCATGCAAATACCTGTACAAAGGCTATATAGAGGATAAATTTGAAATAACCAATAGCAAGAAGGCACTGAAATTAAGGGGAGTGAGAGAAGCAATATGGGTAACAAAGCTTGGTAACTAGCTGACTTAATATCGACCCTGTGTCTACCTGTTTCAGTCACTCTGCTAAGTCCTGTAATACAAAGATGAAGAGTGACCCAGAGGGCCTGCCTTGCCTATGGCCTTCCATCTTGCTCTATGTACCCTCTGCTACCACCTATAGCTCCACAAGGCCTGTCTTACCCACCCAGGAACCCTCCAGCCCCCACTACCTTTCTAGCCACACATACATACCTCAGATAACTTCTTCCAAGGATGAACCCCTTGTAGCAGCAAGCACCCCAAGCGTCCTCAGGGTTTGCAGCTACCAC
>NW_027185665.1:10990438-10995264 GCF_028583685.1 Petaurus breviceps papuanus | reverse complement strand
GGTGCACATTAGCCTAGGGGCAGGGAAGATCTTTAAAATTTACATTCTTATTACACCCCTATGGACAAAATAATAACAATACAAATAATTGTTGCCATTATTATGTTTTTATTACCATTACTTGGGGGAACTTTACTATACCATGTAACAACAAAGGAACTGAAAACAGAGCTCTGCATAAAAAGCTTCTAACTGAACGGCAATTTGTATTTTGCAGAGTCTATAGTCCTACTGAAGCATAATTTCTCTTGTATTTACTCCTAAGAAAAACAAAATCCAATAAATAATATGTCCCTTTTCTTGGTCTCTTCTGTAGATAGGAAGAGTTGCTTAGGGCCACTGCCCACAGGAAGGTCCAGGGACCGGGGTTATCCAAAATTAGATGTAGGGGCTTAGAGCAAAGCCTATCATGAGCCCCTCAAAACAAGAGATCAAGGCCAAGCATTCTGAGTCTCTTAACCTTGGGAAAAGCTCTGTTTCCTAGTTTCAGTATGGAATTAAGAGCCCAAGGTAACACTGAGCCTCCTAAGTAGAGAAGCTTACTAGCGGCTTTCCTTTTGACGTGGAATGTTCGAAGTGTGTCAAAAGAAAATAGGAGGCCATGAAGTGGGAATACAAATGACCCAGGCATGCATTTGGCTAATATGTTGTAAAGTGCTGGGTGTTCCAGAAAGACACCAGAAACAGTATGAAAACAAGGGAACTATTAGAATCCTTTCACTATAGTTCAGGAAGAGGCAAATAGGATAGTACAATCCTATTATGTACCAGACACTATACTAGGCACTTTAAAAATATTATTCATTTGATCCTCACAATTCTGGGAGATAGGTGTGATTATTATCCCCATTTTATAGTTGAAGAACTGAGACCGAGGTTAATGACTTGCCTAGGGTGATACAGCAAGTTAGTCAGTATCTGAGGCCAGACTTTAATTCAGGACTTCCTGACTCCAGCCCCAGTTGCACTGTCTGGTTGCCTTTCAGAAACAGCTCCCTAGCATCCTCCACATGGACATACCACCTTAGCACGCTGCTGTACAAGACCTCCATTACACACACAATAAGGAAAGAAGCCACAACATCCCCAGTCAAATGGTGGAGTGCCTTACACTCTAAACTGTAATCAGTAAGAAGAAGAAAACTGACCAAGCCACACATTTCATACTAGTCTCAAATAATGAAGGACTTTCAGAGCTGTCACAGAAACCACTCTACTAGAATCAGGCAAAATTACGGGGCAAACTAAAATGCGTGGATGCTCTCTAGAGGACTCTGTATTCTGATTGTGTATGACTCAAAGAAGTAAAGGCAGAAAGTTCACTGAATACTTTCCCAAGGCATAAAAGGAAATAATGCCTTTAAAAGAAAGGAAATTACAATTGAAAACAGTATACATGTCCACTTACTCAATGGCACATTTCCTTTTTGACAGTTTACTAGACTGGAAGGTTTGAGGAATGCTGAAGATTTATTTTACCTCACTTTCTACCCTAAATTTTACAAACTTTCTAATGTTATTCTAATAGTTTACATTTGGGGGTCATTAAATAGCTAACAAAAAGATTTACTTATCCATAGCAAAAGAATGATATTCAGTGAGGATAGGCATCAAAGACATTGTAAGTTGAGTCAACCAAGCAAAATGGCAGGTGCTTCTTACGATCTGTGCATCAGAACCCTCTGAGCTCCCAGTGGACATTTTGTATTCAGACAACCAGGAAGTGGTGTCTACAGCCTGAGCCTTGAGCCTTCTGAGTTAACAGAGACTCAGTGATAGTCCCAATGCCATACATATACAAGAGCACAGTTGGGTAGATTCCAAACTGGTTAAAGGACCTGACGCAGCTGATGTTGTCTTGGAAGAGGTTTGTGTTGTAGTGCTCTGGGTGTAGGTGTCAAATACTTGGGCTGTGGGTTGTGGGGTCTTCAGCCTGCAGCATTGAGGCCTTCAACACTTGAGGAAATGATAAAAATGTAATTGGTAAATATTTAGCGAAATAAATAAAATACAACAGGAGATAAATGACATTAATATGTGGTTTTAAAAGTCAATATGTAACCCCTCAGGATCTTTCTCTATGGTTCAATGGTCTTGTTTCTATTTCAGTTTGACATCACTATTTTAGGGGTATGTGTTTGACAGGAAAGTTATGTATTTGAATCAAAAAGTCCTGGGTCCAAGATTCATCTCTGACATATACTTGCCAGTTGATCCTGAACAAATAAATCATTTGACCTCTCAAACATCTTGGCCAGCTCCCTATGGTAAATTGGTAAATTGCAGAATCCTTACTTATGTGCATTGATAGAGAGAGTTTCCTCACTTGGAGGCCTTGACACTGATAAAGACATAGGACTAGACAAAACATACTAATGGTTTGTAAGAAAGTATGCTTATTGTATGTTCAGATGCATGAGGTTGGATTATAGGAATCCAAAAAAGATCTTGAGAGGTTCAAACGAGAAGCTGAATCTGATAAGATTCAATTTAAGATGGTATAAACATAAATCCTCTAATGAGGTTCCAAAAGTCAATTGCACAAGTGCAAGCTGGGGAAAACACAGTCAGACAGCAATTTGTCTGAAAACAATGGGGGTTTAAAAAGACTTCAAAGTCAATTGTTCTATACAGCAGTAAAAAGAGTCATGTGATGTTTTAAGGCTGCATCAACAATGCCATAAGACTCATTTCAAGAAAAGTCCTCAGATGTCATGCTCAGTATTATTCTCATTTCTGGGCACCACATTGTGGAAAAGATCACTTTTAGAGTGGGGCAGGAAGGATGGTGAGAGGCTTAAAGATTGTGTCAGATGATGACTGGTTGAAGGAACTGGGAGTGTTGACCAAGGAGAAGACCTAGGGGAGCTATGACAGCTATCTTCAAGTACTTCAGAAATAAATATCTGCTGAAGAATGATATATGATTTAAAAATATGCTTCAGTGAATAAGAATGAATTTTAAAAGCATTTGTTAAGTACATGTCATATGCAAAACACTGTGCTAAGTACTGAAGATACAAATAGAAAAATAGAACAATCCCTGCTCTCAAAGAATTCAAATTCAAAGAGAAGCAATATATATGGAAGGTTTCAGTCTTGAGTTAGATGGAAAGGTCCCATGATCCTTAGAGTGAAGTAGTAAACAGATGCCTCTTCTTTGATGTCATTTCCACTGATAAAATCATATCTGTTTCTAACATTAAGCTGTTTAACAATACCAGGGACTTTGGGGGCAAAAACCTTATTTCCTAGGTCTTCCGTAACTGTAACTATAGCACATACAGGATCAGTGTCCAGGCTACATCACCATGAGGGGTTGCTTCCCAGGATTATGGCTGAAGGCATTATGGTGGAAGGATGGCTTTTCCCAAGGCTCTTGGGTTCAGGGTCCTGAGAAATCACCTTTGGATAAGAGAGGAGATGGTGGTCAAGATGGCAGTAGTTGTTTGACTTGCCTGGCACATGCTGACTCTTGCCTCTCCCTCAGGGAGCCTTGCTACTTCCGCTAGGCTGGCTTACTGGCCCTGTGGGTGGAAGCTGGTTAGCAATTAGCTGGGATAGCTGACCTTTTCTTGACAGGTATGGCTTCCTTGGATAATGGCTATGAGGGCTAGACTGGAAGCTTGGGAAACAATGTGTTGGAAGGAAACTTTTAGGTCAGTACTTTGCTCTAATTAATCAAATGCATTTTTAGAAATAAATTTTTGTTGGTATAATTTGTTTTCAGATTGCCTAAATTTCCCCCTATGTTTCTCCCTGTTCCCCCTCACAAAGAACTATGATATATAACAAAGAATATTCTTAAAGGAAAAAGAGGAAGAAAAGAATAAATAATAAATAAATCAATACATTAGAGAATCAGAAAATATATGTGATGTCTCACACTTGTGGACCTCCCACCTTTCCAATGCATTTTTATGATCAACAAACAACAAGCCCAATGTGATATAACTATAATGATGTGGTCTGCTATAGAATATTATTTACAAAAACCTGGCTGTTCTTTTCTCAGGCATTCATCAAAGATGAATGCTAGATGCATAGTTTATTCTTACAAAGAATTTATAGCATATGAAAGCAAGCATATGGGTTGATTGTTATTCCTACCTTCCTCAGCTGTCTTTTTTTGGGGGTAAAAAGGTCCATGATTTCACTACTGCACCCAAATATTTGGTATCCTTCCCCTTTTCATAGAACTTAAGAATCAATACCCTCAAAATTCCATCATTTCCAGTAGGGACCTAATTTGTGTATCCTTTGGTTCAGCATTTCCTTTCATCTACGTTTTCCTTAGCAATGCCATTTCTACCTCCTCATAGGACGTGGGAAAAAAAGTTTATCATAGAAACTATTACAGATCGTTTTCCATTTTTCATCTGTTTTTTGTCCTCATCCTGATCTTGGGATGACCCAACTTAATTGTTTCTCTTACCAAGCTTTCTATAAATTTATTTGTCTTCCATCGCTATTTTATGAAACAGTGCTTTTCAGAGTCTCCCACCATCTTCCTTTGTAAGATTGTGTGTGTACCTCTGTGTGTGTGTGTGTGTGTGTATGTGTTTATGTTTGGCATGAAAACTGTGTTTCCTGGCTAAGTCAATTTATGGTGGTGGTTGTCATTGTTGTTTTCTTTGTTGTAGCAAGCAATTTATCTTTATTAAAGTTCCTTAGGAAGAAGTGATAGTGTATCCCTTTCTCTTCACATACCTGAATGATATCTGAATGATATGTTTCTCTCTCTCTCTCTCTCTCTCTCTCTCTCTCTCTCTCTCTCTCTATATATATATATATATATATATATATATATATATATATATATATAT
>NW_027185665.1:10963761-10990338 GCF_028583685.1 Petaurus breviceps papuanus | reverse complement strand
TATATATATATATATATATATATATATATATATATATATATAACCATCTTCACCTATGTTTGCCTCTACATTGAAGTCACAAATGTCAGAATATATGTTGATTTTACTTAGAGGGTTTGTGCAGCTATTCAAAGAATGTCTCTATTTCATTAACCTATGTGACAAATGTTGGTGTATAAATACTAGTTATCTTCATAGTGGTATTTTTTTTTAAATCACACAACAGTGTTGGTTTAAATGAGTAATTTTAGGGCTGTCAAAAATATAATGACACAATAAAGTAATGATAACATTTTAAACTAATGAATTAGGTTTTATGTGAAACTAAACTCTTCAATCTTAATATATCTTTTTGTCCACAGAGCCTATGAAACAATATACAGTATATATTTGTGGAATTGAATTCAATTATTCTATATGTGCTAAAAGTGTGGCATAATTGTTGGAGTGATAAGGGATGAGAAAGGAAGTAAAGGATTTGGGGCTGAGGGTTGAGCTGGATAAGACCTTGGAGGCAAGAACAGGCAGCATCTATCACTGAAAATTAACTGGTTTGTGAGATAACTGTTAGGTAAATGGCTGAAGATATTTGATATTGTATTTTATTTTTTCTTTTTTTTTAAAGCAATTGGGGTTAAGTAACTTGCCCAAGGTTACACGGACAGTTTTTTTTTTGTGTGTGGGTGTTAAGTATCTAAGGTCGGAAATGATCCCGGGTCCTCCCGACTCTGGGGCCGGCGCTCTTACTCACTGCACCACCTAACTGCCCCCTGATTTTTTCTTTAAGAAAAAACAGTGTATATTAAGTTCTCGCTGTGTCAGGCCCTGTGCTAAGCTTGAGAGATAAAACTGTTTTCTTCAATATTTTTGCACCTCTTTTACAAGCTGTTATTTCTCTTTTCATAATTTTCTTGTATTGCTCTCATTTTTCCCCAATTTATCCTCTACAGCTCTTATTAATTTTTAAATTCTTTTTTTGCTCTTTTGAAAACCTTCTTCTTTAGATCTTCTAGCTTATCTCATGTCCAACCTGCATCTTTCTTTGAGGCTGTGCTTATGTTTTCAAATCATCTTCTGTGTTTATGTCTTGAGCTTCTCTGTCACCACAGTCAATTTTTATAGTTTCCATACATAGCTTCTAGACTCAGGCATAGTTAGTTTGCTGGGAGATTCTGTAGGTTCACAGTTACTCAACTGCTGGGTCCCTCTTGCATTTGATCTCCTGCCATGATATGTTCCATGCAGGCTTTTATTCAGGGTTAAAGGCTAGAAATGAGGCCCCACTCTGCTCTTGGGCTTAGAGTCCCACAGATGTGTTTTAGTCAAGCAAAATAATTTCATATATTGGCCATTTGCAAAAATGTGCATCTTTTACTGCCTATTATTATCACTGTTCCTCATTATCAGTCCTCCGGAGTCATGGTTGATCAGGATTCTTGAGTGTTTCAAAATATAATGGCATAAATTGTTTTCTTGGATTTCCTCACTCCACCCCACATCAGTTCATACAAGTCTTCTAGGTTTTATTGAAACCATCCGTTCTTAATCTCATAAAACAGTAGCATCCCATTAAACTCACAGACCATACTTTGTTCAACCGATTTATTTTTGATAGGCACCCTCTTCATTTCTAGTTCTTTATCAGTACAAAGGAACTACTACAGATGCTTTTGTATAAATAGGACCTTTTATTCTTTCTTTTATCTTTTGGGGGTATAGGTCTAATAGTTGCTTCACTGGATCAGAGGGCATGAGACAGCTAGGACCTGTCTTAGAAGGAAAGTGACAGGATTAAAACAGTGTCGGAGAAAGCGGGTTCATTAGTGGGTTTCAGTCACATTAAAGAAGGATGCATCTCGTATATGAAGGACTATACAAGGGGACCTTGAAATAGAAAAGGCAGAGTAGTTAAGTATATAGTGAACTACACTTGGAGTAATCAGAAAGACCAGAGTTAAGATCCTTCCTCAGATGCTTATTCTTTTGGCCTCAATATCCTCACCTGTAAAAATGTAAAATTGAGGGGCTTCAATGACTTCTAAGATTCCTTCCATCCCTAAAACTATGATTTTATTAAAGTAGTTTAGGGTCTTGCTCAGGGATGAAGAAATACGTTAGAGAAAGACTGGATCCAAAAAATATCTCAGAGTACTAGAAATACTGAGGCCAAATGCAGTATGAAAGTCCAATTTACACTCTGGAATTAATGTTGATACATCTGGAGGAATCGTGATACAATTAATAACAACAGGGAAATAAAAAAGGAGTAACTGTTGAAAAGCAAGATAATTAATAAGCTTTGTCGGAAATTTACAGGCATACCTTGTAAATATTGTAGGTTCCAGACCACTGCAATAAAGCAAGTATCTCAATAAAGCAAGTCACACTAATTTTTTGGTTTCCCACTGCATATAAAAGTTATGTTTATACTGTACTATTGTCTATAAAGTGTGCGATAGCATTATGTCTTTTAAAAATGTACATACCTTAATTTAAAAAGCTTTATTGCTAGGGGTGGCTAGCTAGTGGCACAACAAATAGAGCACCAGTCCTGGAGTCAGGAGGACCTGAGTTCAAATCCAGCCTCAGCTACCTTAATTAACACTTACTAGCCGAGTGACTTGGGCAAGTCACTTAACCCCAATTGCCCTGCCTTCCCCCCTCCAAAAAGAGAAAAAAAAAAGCTTTATTGCTAAAAAAAAAATTTATGCTAACTGAAAAAAATTTTTAAAAATTTAAATTAACTGCTAACTATCTGAGCCTTCAACGAGTCATAATCTCTTTGCTGATGGAGATCTTGCCTCAGTGTCAATGGCTGCTACTGATCAGGGTGGTGGTTGCTAAAGGTTGGGGTGATTTTGTGGCAAAAAAGGGCAACAATGAAGTTTATCACACCAACTGTCAGTTGAGCAGCTAGAAGCCATTGTAGGTTATTAACTGGTCCAATTTTAATAATGTTGTGTCTTAGGGAACAGGGAGGCCAGAAGTAAGGGAAGGAGACAGAGAATGTCAGAACACATACAACATATATCGGTTAGGTTTGCTGTCTTATATAAGCACATTTTGTGGTGCCCCAACACAATCACAACAGTAACATCAAGGATCACTTATCACAGATCACAATAACAAATATAGTAATAAAGAAAAAGTTTAAATATTACAAGAATTACCAAAATGTGGCACAGAGACACAGTGTGAGCACATACTGTTGGAAAAATAGTGCCAAAAGACTTGCTCGATGCTAGGTTGCCAAAAACTTTCAACTTATGAGAAATGTGCTATCTGGGAAGTACAATAAAGTGAAGTGTAATAAAAAGAGGGATGTCTGTACAGAGTCTTCTAGCATGCTGGAGTTAGGCAACTGTAAATGGATAGAGCATTGGACCTGGAGTCAGAATGGTCTGAGATCAGATATTGCCTCAGACACTTATTAGTAGTGTGACCTTGGGCAAGTCACTTGAACTTTGAGTTTCCTCATCCAGAAAATGTGGATAATAATAGCACCTATCACCCTGGATTGTTGTGAGGATCAAGTGAAATAATATGTCAAGATTTTTACAAACCATAAAGTGCTATGCTAATGTTAGCTATTATTATAAAACTATCTCAATGTAATAGATTTTAATACATTTTTAAAATATTTAATAATATTTATTACCAATTATTATAATAATATAATATTATATATTAATATTATAGGTCACTTTAATACCAAAGTGACCTAATCAATGATTCATAAATATAAAAGATAAATCACTTGTCATAATTTGCAAACATATTGAGCATCCATAGGGTACATAGCAGCTCACTCAGTGGTAATAAAGGACTTAGAAAGTTTTAGGTTTAATATGTCATATACCTATGAGCTCTTTACCAGCCCAATATTAAATCATTCTTCTTTATTATTCACCCTATATAAACTATAAACTCCTCCTGGGCAAGGAGGCAAGGTTAATTACAAGCCAGAATTCCTTAGTTATCCCCTCATACACAGACACATCAGGAGTTGAAAACCACTTTTGAATTATTTTTGGTTTTGTGCATTGCATTTCACATCTCCATAGAATATTACACCAGAATGGACCTTGAAGGTAATAGAATGCAATGCCATGTTGCAGATAACTAACCTGAAGCTCAAAGTGCCCTATGGAAGACCACACAACCAGATAATGACAGAGCTGAGTCTAGAAGCTAGGTCTCCTAACTCTCATTCCAGCATTCTTCCCACAACTGCTCTCTAATCCATATTTCCTGGCTAATTATATGCTCCTATGTATCTATTTACTCACCATGGTGCTTTGTTTGGATTTGTAAAATTAAACCTTTTGCTAAAAAGCCTGAGGACATTATCAAACTAAAATCTACCATTAAAGTATTTCAGGCAACCCAAGGCCATCATTTTAAAATATTATGCTTCCTGGGAATAAAAACAGGAAATAGGTAATAAAGAGGGAAGAAGAAGAAGACCAAGAGAGTCTTAAAAACCCAGGGCGGGGGGGAACACCAAGTATTCAGAAAAAAGGAATGCTCAATAATTTCAACAAATGCTCCAAATGGGTCATATCTGTCCATTAAGAAATTTTTGCTATCCTTGTAAAACTCAGTTTAAGATGATAACTTAAGAAGTGGGGTCAAGTGAAGATTAATTTGGGGGGGGGAGGAGGTTAAGGATGTGAGAAACATGGACATGTTTGTAAGAAGCAGGGATGGAGCTATTAAATAAGAATAAAAGGAAAGTTAAGAAGAAATCATTGTGGGAACGAGCTGTCAGATGGCAGGGATAGGGCCAAGACCACAAGGAGAAAGGGTGTTCTGGGTAAAGATCACAGGACCATCGATCTGACTTTAGGAAGGATCTCAGTGGACCTTTAGGATAGCCTGTTAGTTTTACAGATAACAAAACTGAGGTCCAAGCAATGTGCACTTGTCCAAGGGCATATAAGGAGTAAGTACTTATCAGAAGCAGAATTTGAAATCCAGGTCCATTATTCTAAGGAGGAGAACATTTTCATGAGAAACAACAATTAAAGAGACATTTGGAGAGGATGTTAAGGTGTTTTGAGATACAGCAGGGGAGAAAAAAAGAGTTCATGCCAAATGGTCTCAATTTTCTCAGTAAAATATGAAATGAGGTCCTTTGCTCAGAAGAAAGAGGGGATAAGGGTGGCTAGGTGGTACAGTGAATAGAGCACCAGCCCTGGAGTCAGGAGGACCTGAGTTCAAATCTGGCCTCAGACACTTAACACAAAAACTAGCTGTGTGACTTTGGAAAAGTCACTTAACCCCAATTGCCCTGCCTTCCCCCCTCCAAAAGGCAAAAAAAAAAGGAGAGAATTATAGTATGACGTGATATGCTTGAGGAGAGAAGAAAAGTTTTTATATAGCACTGTGGAGAATACAATAGAAAGTCATTTAAGGGGATTTTCAGGACATGTGATCAACAAGATGAGGGACTAGTCATTTTCTCTGATCCTCGCAACTTTACAAGCCTCTCCAAAATAGAAATTATGCATGAGAAATAAAGCAATTTTAGCTGTCTCTACAGCTTAGGATACCAAAAACCCTAACTGGGTAATAACTCAATGAACTAAGAGCTGAGAAAACTAATCCCTAACTTGCTCACTCAGTAATCCATCCCCCACTGCATAGCCCACCATGGTCAAACAGGGTTATACAAGCCAACCCACTAGCTTGCAACAGCACTGAACTCTATCCCCTTCCCTCCTCCCATTGCTATAGAAAACCTAAAGAAAGGAGTTTACTCTGGCTGGGACAGCAGCAAGGCAGCACTCAGCACTGAAACAATTCATCCAAAGAATTTAGGAACAGAAGGAGCGAGGGCAGGGTGCCAGGATGGGTGCCTACGCAAGACTCCATTAAGTCTACAAGAAGAGCCCAGCAACCAACTGGAATCGGTTCTGTCCCTCCAGAAATTACTTGTTGTGGAGACTGAGGATAATGAAAGTGAATTATTCAATGTGAGAGAAGACTGAGAAAACTTTGAAGTCTAGCCCCTCAGGGAAACCACAGTCTAATGGGAAGTAGTCAGAAAATGAGCAATAGCATAACATAGGGAAAAAAGAGTGAAATGATCAAGGATCTCCAGAAGAAAATTCAGTTAAACACCTTCAGCATAAATGAGTACACCAACAAGGAAGATGGGGAGAGGGAGAAGGGGAAAAAAAACAAGCATTTATTAATCATCTACTATGGGCCAGGCACTATTCTAATTACTTTACAAATAATATTTCATTCCCACAATAACTCTGTGAGCTAAGAGCTATCATTAGTCTCATTTTACAGGTAAGGAAACTGAGGCAAACATGTTAAGTGACTTACCTAGTGTCACATACCTAGTATCTGATATTAAGAATATGAATAATAGATGGGAATATGACCTCCAGAACTGCTAAACAACTCCGGCATCTTTGCATAAATATTTCAAGACAAAGGAAAATAAATCAATACTTGACCCTGTGGAATAACAAGAAATCAAGGATGTTCTTGAATTATATAAAAGAAAAATAAGAATTGCAAAAGCAGATGCTATAACCTGCACAACAGAAATGAATGGCAGAAGAGAAAATCTTAAATCTTTGATGTAAAATCTCAGAAAAGAAACAAAGGAGAGGTCAAGATGGCGGAGTAGAAACATGACTTCCACGCAGCTCCAGCTCCCATCAGCTATAATCCATGTAAAAGGGGATTCTGAACAAACTTTGGAGTTAAAGAACCCACAAAATGACACAGAGAAGCTAACCTCCCGCTGAGGACAGCCCTGCAGGCCAGCAGGAATCAGCCAGTGCAGTGCTCCAGGGGCCAAGCCCAGTTCCACACCAAGGTTTGAGCCCCAGACCAAGCCTGACCAGCCTTGGGTAGAGGGACTCCAGATCACCAGCAGCTGTGGTGATCCAGAATTATCAATACATGGATGCTAAGGACAAAGTGAGAGGTCAGTGCAGTATGGACTTGGGACCCAGTAGCTGGGAGTGAGTGAGCTTTTGCCCCCAGGGCGAGAAGCTGCTGAGGGCTGTGGCGCAACCACCGCCAGGTGGCAACTTCAGCTCCTGGCCTGCAGAGTGTACGGGGACCAAGCAACCAGTCTGAGGGGCAATCGCTCTTGCTTTAACCTGCTTCTATCTGGATTGTAGTCTAGGGTGGAGGTCCTGGGGTGTGTGACCAGCTTGCCAGAGCATGTGTGACCTCTTGCCGGAGGCGTTAGAGAGGGCACCCAAATAATACTTACGGCAGCTAAGAAAACCCCAGCATTTGGGATAAAAGCTCCCTGTCTGTTGGCAGAGTCCTACTGTGGCAAAAAGCCCAGGGGTCAAGTGACTGAGGGGCAACATGACCAGGCAAAGGAAGCAAACCAAGCAAAGCAATCCAAAATTAGACTCCTATTTTGGGGACAAAAGGATCAAAGCATGGAACAGGAGGAAGACAGTGAAGTCAGAACTCCTGCACCAAAAGCTTCCAAGAAAAATGTGAGCTGATTACAGGCCATAGAGGACCTTAAGAAGCAGATAAGAGAAGTAGAGGAAAAATTGGGAAGAGAAATGAAAATGATGCAAGAAAATTATGAAATGAGAGTCAACAGCCTGACTGAGGAAAATAACACCTTAAAAAATAGACTAACTCAAATGGCAAAAGAGGCTCAAAAAGGCAATGAGGAGAAGAATGCCTTAAAAAGCCAAATTTGCCAGATGGAAAAAGAATCTCAAAAGCACACTGAGGAGAATCACTCTTTCAGAATTAGACTGGAGGAAATAGAAGCTAATGACTTTTTGAGGAATCAAGATGCTATTAAACAGATCCAAACGAATGAAAGAATATTAGGCAATGTGAAATATCTCATGGGAAAAAACACTAACCTGGAAAATAGATCCAGGAGAGAGAATTTAAAAATTATTGGACTACCTGAAAGCCATGATCAAAGAAAGAACCTAGAAATCATCCTCCAAGAAATTCTCAAGGAAAACTGCCCTGATGTTTTAGAACCAGAGGGCAAAAGAGAGGTTGAAAGAATCCACCGATCACCTCCTGAAAAAAGATCCCAAAAAGAAAAGTCCTAGGAATATTATAGCCAGGTTCAGAAATTCCCAGATCAAGGAAAGAATATTACAAGCAGCCAGGAAGAAACAATTTGAATATTGTGGAAACACAATCAGGATAACTCAGGATCTGGCAGCTTCTACACTGAGGGATCGAAGGGTTTGGAATATGATATTCTGGAGGGCAAAGGAGCTGGAATTAAAACCAAGAATCACCTACCCAGCAAAACTGAGTATCATGTTTCAGGGGAAAATATGGTCATTCAGTGGAAAAGAGGACTTATTATAACTGATGAATTATAATTATAACTTAATTATAACTGATAAAACTTTTCTCAGTATGAAAATAGTTGAAGGGAAGAGAAATATATACATACATATGTGTGTGTATGTCTATATAGGAGGGTATATGGGCTTATGAATACATATGTGAATATGTGTATAGATATTTCCAGGTATACATAGAGGGCACAGGACCAATTTAATAGGAAGGGATGATACTTAAAAGGTGAAATTAAGAGGTGAGAGAGGAATATAATGAGAGGAGATTGGGGAGAGACAGAATGGGGTAAACTATCTCATATAGAAGAGGCAAGGGAAAATAGTTACAATGGAGGGGAAGAATAGGAAGGCAAAAGGGAATGGGTCAACCTTATTCTCATTGAATTTGGCTCAGGGAGGAAATGAAATACACACTAAATAGAGTATCTCACCCTACAGGAGAATAGGGGGGAAGGGGATAAGAGGGGAGAATGATGAAACGGAGGGCAGGCTGGGGGGAGGATAAGTAGGAAGCACCCACTTTTGAAAATGGACAAGATCAAAGTAGAGAATAGAACAAGTGGGAGGTGGAATAGGAGGGAGGAAAATATAGTCAGCCTTTTACAATATATCTACTATGTTATTGTTTTGCATTAGCTACACGTGTACAACTCATACTGAACTGCTTGTCTTCCCAGCAAGGGTAGGTAACAAGGGAGGAAGGAAATGAATCTGAAATTCAAAGTTTTAAAATTAAATGTTTAAAATTATATATATATATGTATACATATATATATATGTACTATTATTAATACTATTTTACATGTAATTGGGAAATAAGATATACAGGCACTGGGGCATAGAGATCCACCATGTCCTACTGGAAAAATCGGAGGGGTTATGGGAGAAGATATGGGAGAGAGCAGATTGGAGGAGGGGATATCCTGTGGGACTGCTATTTTGGGGTGGTGGTTAGGGGAAAAATGGGGAGAAAACTTGTAACTCAAAATCTAGCGGAAATGAATGATGTAAATCAGAAGTTAATAAAGCATTTGAAAAATTAACAAAAAGAAACAAAGGAGAATAATTGATTGAGATTACAAATATACAGAAATAAAGAACAATCTGGCATAAGAGAAGCAAAAATACTAAAAGAGAAGCAATAATACTAAAAGAAAACATGATCTCTATACAGGCATAACACATTAGTGTTAAAGACAGGATGCTTAGAAAAAACTTAAAGGATTATAGGACTTAAAGTAGAACACAAGTAAAACCAAACAAAAATCCTTAACACTATAATGCAAGAAATAATACAGGAAAACTTTACAGGACTTCTGAGCACAGAAAACAAAGTGCCAATCGAAACAATACACAAGTCCTTTCTAGGAAAAAAAAAAACCCCACTATGACATAGTGGTTAAATTTGACAATTTCGATAACCAACAGTAGATTCTGTAAGCAACAAGGAAAAAGACCTCCAAACATAAAGGCAAGGAAGTTGAAATAATATAAGACTATTCTGCACCAACCAGAAACTACAAGTGGAAATGGGATAATGTGTTCCATAGAGCAAAAGTACTCCAAATGCAACCCAGAATGACATACCCTGCAATCCTGAGACAAATTAATGTGAAGAAAAGATGGATGTTCAATAAAAAGAGGCATTTAAACATTATTATAAGGAAATCTAAACCTGAGCATATTGTTTTGAAACACTCCAGACAAATGAAATATGAATAAATAAATGAACAAATACAGCAATCAAGGACACCATGAATCCATTGATCTGCTCTTTATTTTATTGATGTAAGCATTTAGAGACATAAATTTTCCCCTAGTACTGCTTTGTCTTCACTGCATAAGTTTTGGTATGTTGTTTCATTGTTATGATTCTCGTTAATGAATTTGATTGTTTCTATGATTTGTTCTTTGAACTACTCATTCTTTAGGAATAGATTGTCCTGTTTCCAATTAATTTTTTTTGTCTATATTTCCAAGTCTCCTTACTGAATGTAATTTTTATTTCATTATGATCTAAAAAGGATGCATT
Source organism: Petaurus breviceps papuanus (assembly GCF_028583685.1). Classification (NCBI taxonomy): domain Eukaryota; kingdom Metazoa; phylum Chordata; class Mammalia; order Diprotodontia; family Petauridae; genus Petaurus; species Petaurus breviceps. Next base: position 10,979,973 of record NW_027185665.1, on the reverse strand, counting down.
TAATATGTCTGTTTTTCTGTATTTGGATGTGAGACTTTTATGCCTTAATACATGGTAAATTTTTGTGAAGAGGCCATGTACCACTGAGGAAAAGTTTCTATTGCCATTCAATCTTCTCCAGAGGTCTATATTTAATTTTTCTAAAATTCTATTCATCTTCTTAGCTTCTTTCTTGTGTTTTTGTTAGATTTACCTTTTTCTGAGAGGAAAAATTTGAGTTCCCCCACTAGTACTGTTTTGCTGTCTATTTCCGCCTGTTACTCATTTACCTTTTCCTTTAAGAAAGTGGATGCTATAGTATCTGGCGCACATATTTTTAATATCGATCTTGTTCCATTGTCTATTGTACCTTTTAGCAAAATGTAGTTTGCTTGCTTATTTCTTTTAATTAGATCTATTTTCACTTTTACTTTGTCTGAGATCGTGATTGCTACCCTGGTTTTTTGTTTTGTTTTGTTTTCACTTCAACCAAAGCATAATAGATTCTGTTCTAGCCCTTTATTTTTACTCTGGTTGAGTGTCTCTGCTTCAAATGTGTTTCTTGTAAACAACATATTATAGGAATTTGATTTTTAATGCACTCTGCTATCCACTTCCATTTTATGGGTGAGTTCACCCCATTCACATTCACAGTTATGATCACTGTGTGTTTCCCTACATCCTGCTTTTTTCCCTATTTCTCCTTTTCTCCCTCTCTCTTTTCACCCTGTTCTTCTTCAAAAGTGTTTTGATTCTGACTACCACCTCCTCCAATCTGCCCTCCCTTCTATTAGCCTTCCCTTCTTCTTTTAATACCCCTCCCCTTCTACTTACCTGTAAGGTAAGATAAATTTCCATTCCCAACTGAGTGTGGATATTATTCCCTCTTAGAATCAATTCCAATGAGAGTAAGTTTCAAGTGTTGCCTGCCACATTTTTTTGAGGCAATGGGGTTAAGTGATTTGCCCAGGGTCACATGGCTATTAAGTGCCTTAGGTCCTCCTGACTCCCGTATCCGTGTTCTATCCACTGTACCATCTAGCTGCCCCTACTTTGAAGACCTTAAGTAGAAATGTAATATCATCATATAATAATATATGTAAATATCATATAATAACATATTAGAATAAAAATTTAATAGGGACTCAAGGTATTCTGAAAGGTCATCTAGTCTATTTCTTTGCTTCTAGAGAGGACCCTCTCCCAATCCCCATTCCAATTCCTTTAGACGCTTGGCATATCTATAATGTTACTTGCTATACATTTCTTTTTCACGGTTATGATAAATTTGTATTTCCCTCCATCTTATTTTTCTCTGTTTATCCTGCTCTTTCTCTCCTTTCACCCTGTCCATCCTCAAAAGTGTTTTGCTTTTAAATAACTCCTCCCCCAATCTTCCCTGCTTTCTATCATTGCCAACCCCTTCTGTTATCCCCTTCCCATCCTAGTTTTCTGTAGGGTAAGATAGATTTTTATAGACAACTGAGGATGGATATTATTCCCTCTTAGATCCAATTCCAAAGAGAGTAAGGTTTAAGTGCTCCCATCTATTTCCCTACTCTTCCCTTCTACTATAAAAGCTCTTTTGTGTTAGATAATTTACCACATTCTACCTCTCCCTTCCCCCTTTTCCTAGTGCATCCTCTTTCTTAACTTTTAATTTTTGATATATCATCCCATCATAGTCAACTCACACCTTTGCCCTCTGTCTGTGTATACTCTTTCTAACTGTCAGAATAGTGAGAAAATTCTTAGGAGTTACAAGTGTTATCTTCCCATGCAGGAATATAAACAGTTTAACCTTATTGAATCCCTTATGCTTTCTCTTTCCTGGTTATCTTTTATTCTCCTCTTCAGTCTTGAATTTGACAGTCAAATTTTGTATTCAGCTCTGGTCTTTTCATCAAAAATGTTCGAAAGTCCTCAATTTCATTAAATATCAATTTTCTCCCTGATGGATTATATTCAGTTTTAAAGTCAAACTCTGCTCCCAGAGTAGAGGAGGCAGCATTCCAAGCTTCTCATTTTTCATGCTGCTGTTTTCAAAGTTAGCTCTTAGGACGTGCAATCTCTCCATTCTGCCATGGAAGTAGTACATAAAGAAAGATATGGTCATTGCTCTTGTGGCCTATGCTTTCTTCCCTGAAACTGTGGCCCAGGTCCCCATGCCTGCTAGGGCTCCTCCTCTTCCTGGGACTGGAACCCAGAACCACATATAAGCAATACAACAGAGTCCTGCTCCCACTGCCAGAAAACAATCCCTTGTAATCTTCTGACCAATTGTCTGAACCCCTTACCCTCAGTGGCCTGAGAGCTCCAGAAACCACCACTGCTGCTACTACTAATTCAGTTGACCCCCAAGCCTACTTGGGGCTTGTAGGCCCAACCTGAGCTCTGCTCTCACCCCAATGGAACAGACCTTTCCTGCTGATCTTCCAAGTTGCCTTGATCTAGAAAATTGCTTCATTCCATCCCTTTGCTGGTTCTGCTACCACTAGAATTCATTTTGACGTGTTATTTTAATGTTATTTAAAGGTTGTTTAGAGGTGAATTTTTACTCCCATCTTGGCTCTGCCCCAGCTCACATCTTCTAAATGGGACTGCTAGAAAACACACATATCTCTCAGTACCATATGGAGCCTAATTTTTTAATTGATCATGTATTAAGAAACAAATATTGTAAACAAATGTAAAAAAACAGATATAACAAATATATCCTTTATCATAAAGCAAGAATTAGTTCAAGGGTCACAAACAGAATCAGACATACATCCATGTGGAGTCTTAACAATGAAATCCTAAATAATGAGTGCCAAAGAACAAAACAGAGAAGCAATTAATAATTATGTGAAAGAAAATATTGATGATAAACCAACATGACAAAATTTCTAAGATGTAGTTACAGCAGTCTTCAGGGAAAAATATCCCTACTAACATCTATTTTTTAAAAAGAGAGGATTAATAAACCAAATATGCACTTAACAATATTAAAAGTCAATAAAGAAGCAAAATGATTGCCTTGCAGGATCCAGTTGGAATTATATATTATAATCTTGTAGTGGACCAGGCAGCATGATTGTGTGACATTCTCTAGTGCCACTTAGCAGCATGTAAGAATGGCGAATTTTGATAATGGACAGTGGTCCAATATTGGAGTTTGATAAGGCGCAAGTAGCGATAAAATAAGGCGGAAGGGGATTTGAGGGTAGAAGACTGAGTATAGTATACCTTAATAACTATAGGGGCAAAAGCAACAATGAGATTGAAACCTATTCAAATAAAGATGTAAATATGAAATGAATCACTAATCTTGACCACAAATATTTCACAATCCAGCCCCAGACTGAACAAAAACCTAACCTTAGCCTGCTTATGAATGAGAAGAATATTTGAGGAATAAACAAAAAAATAAACAAATACTATTACAAAAATACAAATCCTCCTGACAATGTCATAGACAATCTTTATACATTAAGCTCCACACTGTCTATACCGCACTATTTCCAGAAATTAACAAGATGTCTTTCATTTGAAAACCAGCCTGACTAAGGCAGAGATACTTCATCACCAGAAAGTTAGCCACCAAGGAATGAATGGGTTTTTTTGGTGGGGGGGGGGAGGGAATGGGAGTGGAGAGAAGGATGGTAACAGCTCATGAAAACCACCTACTAAAGCCGGGGTTGCCCCTTCCGCTTATGGAGGTGGTGTCGTACCCATACTATTAGAATCATGGATGTCAGTATAGATGCATTTATTCAGATGTTTCAGCTTTAGGTAAAAGCTGCTAAAACCCACCACCTTGCTAGCACTAGAGACTTGAGAGTGAAAAAAGAAGCATACATTTTTCTTCTTATTCACCAAGAAGATTGCCTGGCCTGTCACCATTGATTGTCTTTGTTTTCTGTTACCACAAAGAGCATGACAAAAGTGGACATGTGCTGCAACAGGAGAGTTACAGGTAAAATGTAATTACTATCATCAGCCTGAAGCGATTGAGCAATTATGATGCCAGGGATACAGCCCTGCTGCGTGGCTGCCATCACATTTTTGACAGTTAGAACTGGCAGACAGAAGAAATGATCATCAGGAAAGGTCTGCAAAGATCTTTTAAAACATAATAGATACGGCATGTGTCCAAAGTGATTGGGATGGGGGTTGGGGGAGGCTCCTCTTTAGGAGCAAAGGAATGGGCTGGATGACCTTTCAGCATACCTTGAATAAGTATGAAATGCTTATTATAATATATTATTATGATATTGTTTTATATTATTATATGCTGATATTAAATTTCTATTTAAGATCTTCAAAGTAGGAAGAGGCTGGATGGTACAATGGATAAAGCACTGGCCCTGGAGTCAGGAGGACCTGAGTTCAAATTTGACCTGAGGCACTTACTGGCTGTGTGACCCTGGGCAAGTCACTTAACCCCATTGCCTCAAAAACAATGAAGATCTCCAAAGTACTTTCTTCATCACAACCCTGTATGACAGGATGATTTTATTAGTATATGGAATTCCCAAATGATAAGATTAGCCAGGGGCAGCTAGGTGGAACAGTGCAGACCTTGGAGTCAGTAGTACCTGAGTTTATATCTGACCTTCTGACCTTAGACACTAGCTGTGTGACCCTGAGCAACTCACTTAATTCTGTTTGCCTTAGTTTCCTCAGCTGTAAATTGAGCTGGAGGAAGAAATGGCAAACTATTCCAGTATCTTTGCCAAGATAGGATAATGATAAGATATCATGCCAAATAGGGCATGAAGAGTTGGACACAACTGAAACAACTGAACAGCATTAGCACCTTCCTCGAGGGTTGTTGTAAGAATCAAAAGAAATAATGTATGGAATGTGCTTCCCAAACCTTTAAGTGCCATATAAATGTCAACTATTGTTATTAAGCTGTGACAAATGGGACTTTAAATTGTCCAGTCCCATTCTGCTGACTTCATGCAAACTCAGCTATTGTTTTTAGTCTGTTGAATAATAGGACCTTAACAAAATTTAAAAGGTAAATAAAAATGATTCCTGTTCCAATAATATTCTAATAAATTTTTTCATATTCATTTTATTCATAGATTTCATAATGGCATGAACATAATAGCATCCCAAAATGAAATACACAAACAAAAGAAACAGCAACGACCTTATAGCCCATAAGCTTTCCTTCAGGCATATGGAATTTATAATTCATACATAGGAAATGTGGGAAAAAGGCAAAAATAAATCAAAGTAAGAATCGTAAAGCTATGAATTTCTAAAAATGTCTCTAAACTCTACCTAATGCTATCTATGTGGTATAGGCAGTGAGGAGGGAGAAAGAAATAGGAGAGGGGATGGATGAGAACTGGGGTGAATTCAAACAACTGGTTACTTCACTCATTTCTAGAGATGCTTTAAGATTTCCAATATCCTTTCTCCAGTCACTGAGTTTTTGTTTGTTTGTTTCTTTGGTTGGTTGGTTGGTTGGGTACTTTCAGTCATCACTTCATAATCCTTAACAGTGTTTCTTAGGATACTTGGAGTTGTGTCACTACATGAATCACCAGGGTGGCGAGTGGTCATCTGGATTGAAAAATCTGAGTATACTTCTAACACATTCTAGATGCATGTCCTGAAAAGACAGCAAACACCTCTATGGCAAGTATATCATATTGATAAAGTCATATAAAAACTGGCCAGAAAATCACTAATAACCACTACTCATATGTTCTTTTAACTAGTACTGAATGGACTTTTCCCTAATGCACCTGAAGATCCATCTTATCATACGGTGGAAAATGAGAAGCTGCTTCTTCCCCAAATGGTTCAGTTCCCCCGACTACAGGAATAGGCTTCGTACATATTCCAGCACTCCCAATGTTTTATAACTTTTTTGATTCTCTTCCTTCTCTGTGCCACACGCTTCCATCCTCTAATCTCCTGGTGCAAGACAATGACAACAATAAGAAAAACAATAATGACAACTGACGTTTATCTAGCGCGTTAGAGCTTGCATATTTGTTTTACAAAATATTTCATTTGAGCCTCCTTACAGGCAATACACTGTTATCTGTTGATACAATTCATACCCAAATGTTCTTTTCTGTGTTTTCCGCCTTGGGAATCTTGGATTTTCTTATATGAAGATTTTTCGGTATTCTTGATTCCTTCGATACTAGGATCGTTAGTACCTAGATAGCAGTATCTAAATAAACAGATACTACTTTCTTACTCTTGAGTGTGGTCATCTTTGTTGTTCAGTCATTTTAGTCATGTCCAACTCTTTGTGACACTTTTGTGGGCTTTCTTGGCAAGGATACTGGAGTAGTTTGCTATTTCCTCCTCCAGTTCATTTTACAGATGAGGAAACTGAGGCAAACAGGGTTAAGTGACTTGCTCAGGGTCACACAGCTAGTAAGTGTCTGAGGCTAGATTTGAACTCACAAAGTTGAGTCTGCCTGACTTAAGACCTGGCCCTCTATACACTGCACCACCTCCTTGCCCCACCATGGTCATCTACCTGGTATGTACACAAGGAAGAATTTTATCCCAGGTTTTTGTAATCTCCAATCCAGCCCTCCATGCTTCTTTACAACCTTTTTCTTCTGTGTTTCCTTCTCCTAGAAGCACTTCTTCAAGTCTTTCAAGAAACACTCCATTCTCCCTAGTAACGTAGAAGTTATAGATGTGTTCCTATAACCATTTCATCTCTAAGATGAAGACCAACTTGTGCTGTATGCAAACACTGGTCAGTGGATCAATCAATCAATAAACATTTATTGCCTTTTTAAAAAAAAAATGTATTGCCTTTACTATGTGACAGACACCATGCTAATGGAGATATAAAGAAAAATCAAAGACAGTTCTTACTCTCAAACAGTTCACAGTCTAATGAAGGAGACGCCATGCGACTAATTTGAAATGAGAAAAACATAAACATAGTTTACCTCTCCGCAAGTGACTGAGAAATTTTCCTTGCCATTCACACTTTTCTGTGATTCAGACTCTTAGTCCTTTGGGGGTTTTTATGCAATTTTATTGGTCAACCTTGGTTTACAACTGCTGTTTTAGCTACCTGCTCACCATGCTTGTTTTCTGTGCCATGGGTTTAATCCCTGGGAGTCTCCAGAACGTGGCTATATTTATTTCAAGCAAGATTGTCATATTTTCTCATGAGAAAATTTTGTAACACAGAATTCCAGAAATGCAAATATAAGAATATTGCACAGTAAATTCTCAATTACATTTTACAAAGGCATGTTGTCAATTGTGAAATTTAAAATTTGCCCTTGCCCTCTCAGAATGATTCCCTATCACTGTCAGCCATTTGAGTCTCAGATCTAGATCATAGATTAGAATTGGAAGGGACTTTAGAGGTTATGATGGTTCAAACCTCTAACTTTGCAGGTGAGATCATTAAGACGCAGAGAGATTAAGTGACTTGCCTTGAATCAAACAGCTAGCAAGTAACTGAGACAGGGTTTGAACTCAGGTCTTCCTGATTCCAAGTTCCATACTATCAACTATGCCACCTGAAGCCCAGATTAACCAGTAGATTATGTGTCATATCATATCATCTAATATCTATACCATCCAAAGTATTTCCCATAACTAGTGACCAAGTTAATTATTCTTAAGTATTGAACATCAGTAATCATTCTTCCAACCCCAAAGATTAAACACACAGATGAATAGAAAAATGGAAACATACAAGTGTCTATTCAAAGCAGTGGTTAGTATTCAGAAATCTTCCAGTATAACTAATGATATGAAAAGAATAATAATCAGAAGATAAAGTAAAAAAATCAACTATCAGAATTACTCTACAGTCCCTTCTAGCTCTAAAATTTTATAATTTTCCAAAGTAATTACATAGCACTTTATCACTGAGAAATGAAAGGTTTCTGAAGGAGAGCCTGACTGATTTTCACAGGAAGAATCTGAAGCACAAGACACTAGCTGATAAATTGTTGATAGAGGAAGAATTGCACAACATAGTTCCCAACCTGGGATTCTGCATAGGACATTCTACATAGGACAGCTGATGCAATTGGCGAATGAAAAGTAGAGAATGCCCAAGCACTGTCAAGGGCTACTACACTGAGGGTTTGCCACACAAGTTGGGGGGGGGGGGGTTTAGAACAAAGAAGAAAGGTGAAGAGTTCTACTTGTCTCCAATAAAAATGAGTGAAATGTATACTGTCTAAACCAGGGATGGGGAACCTGTACTCTCGGGGTCACATGTGACCTTCTCAGTCCTCAAGTGTGACTCTTTGACAAAATCTCAACTTTACAGAACAAATCCCCTTAATAAAAGGATTTGTTCTGTAAATTTTGAACTCAATCAAAAGGCTACACTCAAGACCCTAGAGGGCCACATGTGGACAAGAGGGCACGTGTTCCCCACCCCTAGTCTAAACCATGACATGCCAGACATCTGCAGCATTTCTACCCATTGCTTGTTGGGTGATTTTCATTTTGATTGTCCTGAGATCCTGGCACCCTTGGATTTGCAGTCAACCATTATCACTTGGAAAGCATTCACAAGATGGTATAAATTTCTGTATAATAATAATTAATATTAGTAAATGCATGCTTATATTGAGTTTTAAGGTCTAGAAAGTTCTTTTCATGGATTATTTCATTTCATCCTCAAAACAACCATGTGCTATAGAGAAGGAATTCATCCTCTCCACATCAAAGTGATGAAATCACAGGAGGCAAATAACAGAAATGAAATGTTTGATCTCATCGAAAGAGTACAAAGAGGAAAATATGCATTGTTATTCCTTTGCAAAGTGTGAAGAAGTTTTCCAGATGGAATTAGAAGGGCAACTGGTCATTGACTGATTGGAGACTGGTGTAAAGCCATGCACAAGCAGCTTTCCAGAGGGCTGCTGCTGTGAACAGCTTAAGGTTCTGATTACACAGTAAACTGAACACCCTATTTATTCCATAACAAATCAAAGCAAAACATTCCCAGAGAATCAATGTACAGCATTCACAATATTACAACTTATCACAGAAAAATCACAATATAGTATTCACAACAGCTTATCATTAAAATGGCCACATAGTTTTCACCAAAGTGGTCACAATATTTAGAACAAAGAACAATCATTTCAAAGCACAATTGTCAAAGTCTGCCACTCATGGGGCACACTAAATTAACTCAATCAGTCACTTATTCAGAAATCAATTGCTAAGTATCATTAATCACTAAGTACAATCATTAGAAAATACACAGAGCCTCCAACCCTAGGTCACTAGTAAACTACAATTTCACCACTACTCAGTACCCACAGAGAGATCTTTTCATTTTGACTTGAGGCAGGCAACTCCTCCCTGACTCCACCAAATAGTCACCTGGATTCAAAGGCAGACAGCTCCCAGTTCCTTGTCCAGCTCTCAGCGTAAGTCCTGCTCCACACTGAAGTTCACAGGGTCCAGTCTCTCACAAATCCTTCATAATTTCTGTTCTCAGGAATTCAAAGCTCAACCAAGCCACAAACAAAGTCTTTGCATCCTGGTCATGCTTCCTCAGTCTTCTGCAGCTCATTCAAAAAATCAGAATCACCTTATCCAGCCTGGGGGGAGGGGCTCCTGGGCTCCTGTTTAGAAGAAGGTCCACCACCACAAGTTCACAGGAAATTCTGGCTCAGTTCTTGATTCTTTCTCCAGCAGAACAGCTTCTGCCACCAGATTCTTGTCTGAAGAAATTCTGACTCTGCCTCTCTGAGGCTTTTCTTATATACACAGTATTAGCTACTTCCTGTTTCAGCTAACCCCTTCCTGTTACATCAGGAACAGGGGTTCATACCTTCTGTTTCTTTCACAGAGGTTTGATTAGTTACTAAGTGCTAAGTACCAGCTTACTTGCCAATACAAAAAGGGGTCTTCAAATTACCATTACAGTTTCACTTTTTTTCCTCCTCCCCACCCTAGAGATGGCTACCAATACACACAAATTTGAAAGTCTGTAAATCATTCTATACATACTTCTATTTATCAGCTCTTTTCCTAGATGCAGATAGCATCTTCCTTCATACATCCTTTGTAGTTAATTTGGGTATTTATGATAATCAAAATGACTTGTTTGCTCAAATTTGTTTTTAAAAGAATATTGTTGTTACTATATACAATTTTCACTTGGTTTGGCACATTTTGCTCTTCATAATTTCATGCAAATCTGTCCATATTTTTCTAAGATCATTGAGCTAATCGTTTCTTATAGCACAGTAATATTCCATCGCAATCATATACCACAACTTGTTCAGTCATTCCCTAATTGATGGACAACCCCACAATTTCCAGTTCTTTGTCACAAGAGAATGGCTATGAATATTTTAGAACATATAAGTACTTTTCCTTTTTCACTAATTATCTTTGGAAATAGACCTAGTAGTAGTATTGTGGGGTAAATGGGTATAGGCAGTTTAATAACTCTTTGGGGATAATTCTAGATTGTTCTCCAAAATGTTTGGATCGATTCACAATTTCATCAACAATGAATTAGTGTCCCAATTTTTCCACGTTGCTTCTAACATTTGTTGCTTAACCCTGCAATCATTTAGCCAATATATAGGTGGAAAATGATATCTCAAAGATGTTTTAATTTATATTTCTCTAATCAATAACTATTCAGAGCATTTTTTTCATATGACTATAGATTGTTTTGATTTCTTTATCAGAAAACTTCCTGTTCATGTCCTTTGACCACTTATCAATTAGGGAATAATTGGTATTCTTATACATTTAAGATATGAAACCATTATCTGAGAAACTATTTATAAAATGTTTTTCCCAATTTTCTGCTTTCCTTCTGACCTTGGCTACATTTGTTTTATTTGCACTAAAACTTTTTAATTTAATGTAGTCAAAATTATCCATTTTGCATCTCACTCTGCTCTCAATCTCTTGTTTGTTCATAAATTGTTCACCTATCCATAAGTGTGATAAGTAATATGTTCCGTGGTCTTCAAAATTTTTATAATTTCTCTCTTTATACTTAAGTCATGTATCCATTTTGACCTTATCTTGATAAGTGGTGTAAGACATTGGTCTTTGCTCAATTTCTGCCATCTTGCTTTCCATTTTTCCCAACAATCTTTATCAAATAATGAACTTTTATTTGAAAATCTTAAGTCTTTACACTTATAAAATGAAAGCTACTGTATTTGCTATTGTAAATTGTATGTCTTACCTGTTCTATTGGTCTTCAATTCTATTTCTTAGCCAGTACCAGATAATTTTGATAATTACTGACTTAAAATACAGTTTAAGATCTGGTATTGCTAAACCTCTTTTCTTTATTTTTTATTAGTTCTTTTGATATTCTTGACTTTTTGTTCTTCTAAATGAATTTTATTATTTTTTTAATTCAGTAAAATAATTTTTGGTAATTTAATTGGGATGACATTGAATATATAAACCTGTTTAGATAAAACTGTTATTTTTATTATATTGGTCTTGCCTACCCATGAATAATTAATATTTCTCCAGTTATTTAAATCTAATTTAATTTGTATGAAAAGTTTTTATCCTTTTATCAATTTCCTGGGTTTGTTTTGGCAGGTTTACTTGCAGGTATTTTATGCTGTCTAAAGTTATGTAAAATAGGATGTCTCCAGTGTAGGCTGCATTAGAATAGCCATACCACAAGAAACAAGCAGCAGGCCATGGGAGTGAATGAATTGGCATTCATTCCTGCTCCTGGAGCTCTCAGTCCACAGGTGATGAAGGTGTCATATAACTGGTCAGAAGGTTACAGGGGTCATTTTGCTGGTATTAAGTATGGGACTCTGTTGCATCACCCCTCCTTGGATCCCAGTCTCAGTCCCATGGCAAGAAGGAGCACCAGCATGCCAGAGCTTGCAACCACAAGGGAGCAGGACTCTGGTCACAGATCCAGGGTGAAAAAGAGTGCTTGTGGTCACTCACAGACCAGAGCACAAGCATTTCTCTCCTAGAGAAATAAACAGCTCTCTTTAGATCATGCCACCTTGGAAGAACTGAAAACATGCAGGTCCCTAGAAGTATCTCTGAAAACAGCTACCCCCAAAAACCTGAAGCTAGGAGCAAAGACCAAATTTAATATAGAGCTAAAAGTCAAGAAATAAGCTGGGAAAACAACAACAACAAAAAAGATCCCAACCATAGAAAGTTACCATGGTGACAGAAAAATCAAAACACAAACTCAGAAAAAAAAATCAAAAAAGCTGATTCACTGAAGAAAAAACTTCTTAAAAGCAGAATTGGCCAAATGGAAAAGAAGGTACAAAAGCTCACTGAAGAAAATAATTCTTTAAAAATTAGAATTGGGCAAGTGGAAGTTAATGATTCCATGAGACATCAAGAAACAATAAGACAGGGGTGGCTAGGTGGCACAGTGAATAGAGCACCGGCCCTGGAATCAGGAGGACCTGAGTTCAAATCCAGCCTCAGACACTTAACACAAAAACTAGCCATGTGACCTTGGGCAAGTCACTTAACCCTAATTGCCCTCCAAAAAGAAAAAAAGGAAACAATACGATAAAATCAAAAGAATCAAAAAATAGGAGGAAATGTGAAATATCTCATTGGAAAAACAATTGAACTGGAAAATAGATTGAGGAGAGCTAATTTAAGAATGATTGGATTATCCACTGATCACCCCCCTGAAAGAGATTCCAATGAAAATTCCCAGGAATATTATAGCCAAGTTCCAGAGCTCCCAGGTCAAGGAGAGAATATTGCAAGCAGCCAGAAATAAATATTTAAATATTGTCAGGATAAGATAAGATTTAGTAGTTTCTACATTAAAAGATAAGAGGACTCAAAATACGATATTCCAGAGGACAAAGCAGTTAGGAATACAAACAAGAATCACTTACTCAGCAAAACTGAATATAATCCTTCAGGGGGAAAAATGAATACTCAATGAAATAGAGGACTTTCAAGTATTGCTTATGAAAAGACCAGAGCTGAATAGAAAATTTGACTTTTAAATACAAGACTAAAGGGCAGCATAAAAAGGTAAACAGGAAAGAGAAATCATAAGGAATTCAACAAAATTAAACTGTTTCCATCCCTACATGGAAATATGATAATTGTAACTCCTAAGAACTTTTTCAGTATTCAGACAGTTAGGAGTATACACAGACAGAGGGCATGGCTATGAGTTGAATATGATGGAATGATATAAAAATAAAGTAAAATTAAGGGGTGAGAAAGAGGAATGCCCTGGGAGAAGGAGGAAGTAGAATGGAGTAAATTATCTCACATAAAAGAGACACAAAAGAGCTTTTACAGAAGAGGGAAAGATGTGGGAAGTAGATGGGAGTACTTGAACCCTTCTCTGATTTGAATTGGTTCAAAGAAGGAATAATATACATATTCAGTTGAGTACAGAACTTTATCTTATCCTAAAGTAGGATGGGAAGGAAATTTTGAAAGGTCAGGGGATATTAGAAAGGAGGGCAGATTTGTGGAAGCAGTAGTCAAAAGCAACACACTTTTGAAATGGACAAGGTGAAAGGACAGAGAGCAAGTAGGATAAACAGGAAGAAAAAAGGATAGAGGGAAATACTCAGTAATCATAAAGGTGAAAAAATATTACAGCAAGTATCTTTGATATGACTCAACTATATAGAGAACTGAATCAAATTTGTAAAGATAAAAGCCATTTCCCCAGTTGATAAATAGTTAAAGGATAAGAGCAGGCGGTTTTCAGACAAAGTCATAAAAGCTATAGTCATATGAAAAAATGCTTTAAATCATTATTGATTAGAAATATGCAAATTAAAATAACTCTGAGGTACCACCCAGACCTATAAGATTGACTAATATGTGAGAAAAGGAAAATGACAAATTTTGGAGGGGATGTGGGAAAATTGAGACACTAATGCATTGTTGGCAGAGTTGTGAACTGATTCAACCATTCTGGAGAGCAATTTGGAATTATTCCCAAAGGACTATAAAACCACTCATACCATTTGGCAGACATACTAGGTCTGAAACCTAAAGATATTTTGTTTAAAAGGAAATGGATTTATATGTACAAAAATATTTATAAAAGTTCTTTTTGTGGTGGCAAAGAATTGGAAATTGAGGGGATACCCATCCATTGGGGAGTGACTGAAAAAGTTGTGGTATATGATTGCTATGGAATACAATTGTGCTATAAGAAATAACAGTCAGGCTGCTCTCAGAAAAATGTGGAAAGACATACCTGACCTGATGCAAAGTGATGTGAGCAGAACAGCATACACAAAAACAGCAATATTGTACAATGATCAGTTATGAATGACTTACCTGTTCTTAGTAATATACAGATGCAAGACAATTCCTAAGGACTTATAATGAAAATGCTATCCCTCTCCTGAAAAAGAACAGATAAAATCTGAACGTAGATTGAAGCTTAGTTTTTTTGGGCTATATTTTTCTTAGGTTTTTTTTTTTTTTGGTTTTGATCTGTTTTCTTTCACAACATGACTAATATGGAAATGTGTTTTGCATGACTGCACATATATAACCTATGTCAAATTGCTTGCCTTCTCAGTAAAGGGAAGGGAGAGAGAGAGAATCTGGAACTCAAAATTTTAAGAAACAAATGTTAAAATGGTTTTTACATGTAATTGGGGAAAAATAAAATATTAAATAAATACATAGCTAAACCTCCCACCTCAAGAAGCAGCTGAGACATAGTATAGCAGAGATCTGCTTTGTGACCATATAGCACTGGGAAAAGGGAATTTCTCTCTCCCTTTGCATTCTCCATCAGTCATGGTGTTTTGAAGAAGAGCTACTTGTCTGATCAAAGTAATTACACCCAATGGGGAATAGATTCAGGGACAGGAAGCAGCTTCTAATGACGTAACCTCTGGCAGCAGAGAAGACAACCAACGATATGTTCATAAGAGAATTAGCATTGGTGTTTGAGAGTTGAGCTAAGAAAGCAACAGACCCAAGAAGCCCAGCTTAGTAACCTGTCTAGCTAGTTCACACAAGAAGTACAAGTACCCCACAAGGGCATAAGGTCCCTATACTGCCAGATATATGACTTGCCTAAGTCATGCATTCCTTATGTAACCTGAGTCCCAAAGTCTAGTGGTATGGAATTCTCTGCTCATTGGTGAAGATCAATGCCCTGTGCCTGCGTAGGGGGATTATAAAAGTGAGGAGAGCTCTGCTTTCTTTGGACTGTCTTCATATCTTTTCACATCTCTTCAAGTCTCTCTGCAGTCACTTTGGGCTCTTCTAGCTTCAAGGGAGAAGATGGATGGTGCCAAACTCCATTTCAGATGGAAGGGAAAACGAAATTCTGGGAAGAAGCCAACAGGAGAGGGGCCAATAGTCTCCATCATGTCCCTTTACTCCTCCTGTGACATTAGAGATTTCAGGGAACTTCCTCTTGAATAAGATCTGGGACTTTCTCTCTCAACTGAGCTGAATTATCTTACTCCCAATGGGAAAGCTCCCTCACTCTATATTGTCTGATAAACATTGTATGTGTGTGTGTGTGTGTGTATACTTTCTCCAATTTCTATTTTGTTATTGACTTGGATGAATAGATTTCCTTGCTATTTGGTACAATACATATTAATTATTGCATATTAAAATAATATATTATATATAATACATATATAATAAATAATATATTATATGTAATAATAAATAAATTATATATTAAAAATATAATAATTTGTTATACTGAAGAACTGGTATTTGGTGGGGGAGGCATTAAGCCTTGGAAATAAAATTTGGGGTTCTGCTTCCCCCAATTAATGAACAGTGATCAGAAGTTTAGCTCAAACCTAAAAACCATTTCCTCAAGACCAATAATATTTAAAGGAGCAGATGGGTGTAATTCTAGCCTGGTACCCACCTCTCTCTGAGGAAATCAGTGACCCCAACCTCTTGCTTCCACTCTTGATGGAAATTAGTCTCCTTTGCAAAAGGACAAGGGAGAAGAGGTTGGAGTTGTCTATTTTGCCTGCTTTTAAGCCACACAATGATCTTATGCTAGCTGTGGAAGATAGCCCTCATTACAGTTATATGTGTGCCTCAAAATCAGTGCATTTTATGTTTATGTCCGCTCTCCTCAAAGATACTATATAAATTCATGGAATAGTGTACCTCACACTTATTGGGGGAAAGGAGGGGAAATTGTTGTGTGTCATTTTAGCAAATGTCTTTACTTTGAGCTATGTCTACCATTTAAGTTCACCTGTGGGGTCTTATGAGATGTAGTTTTAGGAGTGCAGACCCACAGAA
>NW_027185665.1:10952460-10963751 GCF_028583685.1 Petaurus breviceps papuanus | reverse complement strand
ATTTCCATCTGAACAGGATTAAATCATCAGCAAGGTGGGGGGTTGGGGGAAGAAGAGGGTTCCATTAAATTGTATCACATATGCAACTGTTTATTCTTCTAATTTTTAAAAACAAGCTTGCTTAGTGTTCCTGTTGACCCCATACCCACTATGAGAGATTCTGATGCCAGAGATAGGTGGATACCAAAAAGAATATAATCTAATCACTGCAGGGAGGGATACGCCATTTCATAAAACCTCTACCTATCTTATAAAGATTGCCCTTTGAGAGCTACATGAAAAATCGCACCCACACAAGCTCTCACTGCCATATATTTCTCTAGAATGAAACCCTCAGAACCTTTTCGCTATTACTAAAAATACTACTGTATTAGAAAAACTATCATAATATTAGTTAAACTACCTAAATAAGATCCTCTTTTATACTAGCCTTCTTTTTTTCCTGTTCACAACTTGATACTCTCACCCTTTGTTCACATTACCATATTGTATCTTATTTTTAATTTAAAATAATGTGTCTTTCAACCCCATTTATTTTGTGTGATTTGTTAAGAACATCAATATCATCAGACTAATTATCAGAGGCAAATGACTTATCATAAAATTAATGTACCTAACCCCCCCTCAAGTTAGTTATTATTTAAATTCATTGATTCTTCTTTCTTCATGTATAATTACTTTTAGATAGTTGAATGAAGATAATTAACAAGTTAAGGAAAAATGAAATTATGAAATTAATTCATATGTTCTGCTCTTCAGTATCATTAAATATTTCTCAGTCTCTCTAAAGCTGAAAGGAACATTGTGCAGAAAATGGTACAATAGGCAGCACCAGAACTTGCCCCGGGCAAGGCAGTCTTCAACTTCACTCTCATGGGCCCATTTTCTCCCCTTGCCCCTCCTAGCCAAGACATTCAAGACAACCATGGTGATCGGCATCCTTTCTGGCATGGAGAAAAGGGAACTGGGGAAATATTTCACATTAAGGCATTAGCAAAGAGAGAGATGAAGGTGACAGGGACAGAAAATTTAGGGAGAAACACAGGGTTTTAAATTTTTACCAAAATTATCCAAATTCTCACTAAAAAATATCCTGAGGAAAAATACAAGAAGGTTTTTTTTTAAGCTTTTCTTTTCTCCCAGAGAAGTCACATCTCCTAATCTCTATAAATATAGCTAATATTTATGTATGACTTTAGGGTTTACAAAGCACAATGTAGTATTTTATATCATGCCATCGTATATATCACATATAATACACCATATATCATATAGAACATGTGTTTATATTCTATGTATCATGTTATATTGTATCAAAATGACATACTTTGATGTTATATTATATTATATAATAGTCTATAATTATATCTGTCATATTACCTTTGCCCTTATGTATCAGCAATGCCATATTCACCATGCCTATAGAGATTACAAATATGCTGATATAATTATCCATCACAAAATACATCAGGTTTGCCATTTGGGGAAATAAACTAGAAAATTTATTAAGATACCAAAAGACTGAGTCCCAAAACCAGAAAGTGAAAGCCATCAGAGTAGTTATGACATTGGCACAGGTAGATAAAGTAGAAAGCACCCACATTTTCAAGCCTTTAAAACAGAACAGGTTACCTCAGGCAAAGGTCCTCCTCTCCCCACTCACAGCAACCACCCAGCGTCCTGGAAGCACGCTCCCAGCAGCTCCGGCCCCCGGCAGTCCTCAGCAGGAGTCCTTAGCAGAAAGTCCTGAATAGGATATAGGCCAAGCCCCAGCCCAGATAAAAGAAATATGCAGAAGAGATTGCAGACCCCATATTGGTTTAACAATATATTGGAAGAATGGATCAACTACTGTGACTAGGGCACTGATTGATACTGGGGCTGAGGCCACACTTATCTATGGAAACCCTGATAAGTTTAAACATGGAACTCCTATTACCATCACAGGTCTAGGAGACGCTGAAATATCAGCCAGACAGGTTAAAATAACAATGAAAATTGGGCAGTTACCTAAGAAGGAATATACTGTGGTTGTTGTACCCATTCCTGAATACATCATTGGAATAGATGTATTGAGAGGCATGACTCTGAATTTACCTGAAGGAAGATACCAATTTGCTGCGAGGAAGATAGGAATTAATACAGTTTTAGTAGGAAAACTAAAAATGGACCCAATCACTTTACCTGAACCTTCTGAAGTAATTACTTTAAAACAGTATCGTGTGCCAGGTGGGCAAGATGAAATTGCCACTACTATAAAGGAATATGTTGAAGCAGGAGTGTTAGTCCCTACAACCACTAGATGGAATAATCCTGTCTGGCCAGTAAGAAAATCAGATGGGACATGGAGAATGACTGTGGATTATAGACAGTTGAATAAGGTGACTCCTTCTTTGTATGCTGCTGTTCCAGATACCATCACCTTAATAGAAAGGATCCAGAAATATGATGGGACTTGGTATGCAGTTATTGACTTGGCAAATGCCTTCTTCACCATCCCAATAGACTCTAAACAATGGGACCACTTCGCTTTCACTTGGCAGGGTAGACAATATACTTTTACTCGCTTGCCACAAGGGTACATACATAGCCCCACTATTTGTCACAGGATTGTGGCTGAACAGTTGGATGAATTAAAGCTACCTGGTGTACAGCTTACCCACTACATTGATGATATCATGATACACCTTACTATGTTATATTCCCCTCCTGGCTCTAATTCTGACTTTCTGAAGTTTGCTGCCATAATCCAGTTACCAATTTAACTGAAAATTATCCCCCCTTTCTGGGGTTCCCTCACTCTTGAAACACCCTTCCACCATGCTATTCCCTTCTGCCATTGTTAAATTCATCCAGAGGCCTCCATTTGGGGGAGAATACCTGGCCAGTCAACTTTCATTCTCCTCCTTGCTCTGCTTCTGACCTTTTGGACAACCTATCCCTGCATCAGTACTTTCCCCATCCCCCACCATCCCCATTTGCATCTCCCTTTTGAGGGTTGTCTCTCCCATTAGGATATAGACAACTTAAGGACAGAGACAGTCTTTTTGCTTATACGTATGTCCCTAGCACTTTGCACAGTCCCAAGGTATGTCATAAGTGCTTAATAAATGCTTCTTACCATGGTTACCTTGCCTATATACATCTCTCTCTCTCTCTCTCTCTCTATATATATATATATATATATATATATATATGTGTGTGTGTGTGTGTGTGTGTGTGTGTATATACATATGTTTGTGTGTGTGCATGCATACATAAATATGTATAAACTTATGTATGAGCATATTTTATTGGTATGTGCCATTTTTATCCCCATTTTAGAGATGATGAAACTAAGGTAGCAAAAGGTGACCTGTCCATGGTCACACACCTGATTTCTGAGGTGGGATTTGAGCCCAGGATTCCCTGACCCCCAATCTAGTCTACTTGGTTGTTGGTGAGGGTGGAAGGAACAAATCTCCTGTGCCCTCCAATTGCCACTCCCTGGTATAGACACAGAAGTTACACTTCACAATTACTCTGAGACTGGGCTTCCTTGAAAGGGATTTTTGCAATACATCTCTAACTATATGAGGGAATCCTAGTGGAAAGCGACTTTAATAACTGGATAAAAACCATCCCTTGGGGTTAGTCAGTATAGCAGCAAGCACTCCAGGGTCCCCAGGGTGGCTGCCAACACAGGTTCTTAGATCTGCTTTGTTAAAGGAAAGCAACTCAAAATGGGTTAACAAGCTTACTTTAATCAGTCAAACATATATCATTTACCTAGTTCAGGGGGAAAAGGTCAGCACCCTGAACTTCAGAGTATACAGACAGAATTATCAAGACAGAGAAACAGATCAAGTAGACAGATTTCCAAACTGTCCAACCATTACATCCATACCAAATCAACATCTGGGTTTTTCAAAGCCGGGGGGGCTGTCAACAACGGCTTCCCAGAATCCAGATCAAATCACAGAACACTTCTCAAAGTGAGCCCCAAAACAAAGCCTCAAATCAGGATTTATATAGCCTTCTCCTGGCTCAGAGAATGTAACAACCTTCTGGACCCACTGGCCAATCAAAAAGTATCTACTGAAAAACAAGCCTCCCACCCCAGGCTCCAGGTGCACTTTAGCCTAGGGGCAGGGAAGATCTTTAAATTTACATTACCATTACAGTCAGAGATAGAATATAGTGGCCCTGCCTCTGTCCCAGTGTGGCTTATTTCACATTTTCATGCTCACTTTCATAGAGAACCACCCTGGAGCATTTGGAGACATTGTCCCATTCAATGCTGCCCAGGTCACAGCTGGAAATGAGACCTCTCCATCTCACTCGGTTATTTAGCATGTCTATGTGTCTCATTAATGCAAAGTCTCTGTCAGTGCCCCTGACTAGACTGCTAAAATGCTACAGGTGCAAAATGATGTGATGATGCCTGGCAATTCTGACTCTGAATGTTTCCTCATATGGACAGACATAAGTCATACCGAAAGATATTGTTTTTCTCAAATGATAGCCTATGCCTGATACTTGGAAAGGATGGAGATGATCTCACCTACTTAACTGGAGCTCTTTGAAGGCAGAGCTGGCACCTAATTTAACTTTATATGTCCTTTGTGGTGGTAGGCATATGCTTAATGTTGTTCAATCATTTTAGTCATGTCCAACTCTTCATGACCCCTTGGACCATTCTGTCCGTGGAGTTTTCTTGGCAAAGATACTGAAATGGTTTGCCATTTCCCTATCCAGTAGATTAAGGCAAAGAGGGCTAAGTGACTTACCCAAGACCAGGCAGCTAGTAAATGTCTGAAGCTGGATTTGAACTCAGGTATTCCTGACCCCAGGTCCAGCACTCTATCCACTGAGCCTCCTAGCTGCCTCCTAGGCAAACAGAGGTTAAGTGACTTGCCCATTGTCACACAGCTAGTAAGTGTCTAAGATCAGATTTGAACTCAGATCTTCCTGATTGTAGGCCCAGTGCTCTATCCACCAAGTGAACTAGCTACTTCATATCATCATATATAGTAGGTGCTTAATAAATCTTGGCTAAGAATTGAATTGAAAAGTTGAATTGAATCAAATCAAAAGATTCAAGTACCTAAAGGCATCTTATGTCTTAATTCTATGGACCTCTTAGACAAAGAATTGTTTTAATCTAAATTTATCTTGTTTCAACATTCTGCCTATCACCTTCCAAACACAGTTCTTTCTAGCAAGTGTGAATTCTTCCTGTTGTCTTTTTTCAGTTTTCCCTTATCCTATCTTTAGTAAGAAGAGAAAAAAAACCATTGTCTATAAAATATTAACTTTTTTCTATCTGACAACATTCAATTTCATGTCACTCCAATTTCATGTTATAACCTTTCCCATATATAATATGGTTTATGGTAAGAAGCATTTATTAAGCACTTATGACATACCTCGGGACTGTGCAAAGTGCTAGGGACATAACTACAAACCAAAAGACTGTCTCTGTCCTTAAATTGTCTATATCCTAATGGGAGAGACAACACTCAAAAGGGAGATGAAAAAGGGGATGATGGAGGATACGGAAAGTATAATATATAATAATCCTTCCCATATATAATATGAAACTGCACTCTATCCCTTGCCCCCATTTGTAAAATTCCTATTTTGTCTTCATCTGTGGGTAAACTCTACCAACACCTTTCCCCTCATCCCACTTCCTCCTCCACACAAGTGGATGGAATATTTAAACCTATACCTACTCCTTCCAGTGGTCTGTATTTATTGAGCAGTCACGGTGAACTTACATGCTGGAACACTGACTTCATTAGTGGGAGACTCTTGGAGGCTGCCCCACTTAAATCACAGTCCCAATAAAGTGTGGGAGCTGGAAAAAAAATACCATGATGTTTCCCTCAGTGTGTAGCTCTAAAAGATCATAGCTCCAAACAATCCATGGTATTTATTTGGTTTTGTTTAGTGTATGCCACATTTCAAATTGGATCCTAAAAGGAATCTCAAACTTAACATGAACAAAAGAGAATTCAATTCAATTTCTTCCCCAAACCCATCTTTCTCCCCTACTTCCCTCTTTCTGTTAAGGCACCACTGTTGTGTTAGTCATCGAACTTCCCAACTTGGGTGTTCTCCTTAACGCCTCACTCTTCTGCACCCCACCTATCCAATCAGTTATCAAGTCATCTTGATTCTTCCTCCATAATATCTCTTGATTCTGTCCCCTTCTCTCCACTTAGAGGGCCTCCTTGTTTAGGTTCTCATCACCATTCTCCTGGATTATTACAATAGCCTCTCTGCCTCGAGTCTCTCCCCTCTCCAAACCATCCTCCACCCAGCTGTCAAAGTGATAGTCCTAAAGTTCAGTTTCCTATTCCCCTGCTTGATAAATTTGGTGGGTTCCCTCTCATCTCCAGAACAGGGGTTCTTAACTATTGTGTTATCCCTTTAGCAGTCCAGTGAAGCCTATGGACTGGAGAACTTTTCAGAACAATGTTTTCAAATTAATAAAATAAAATACACAGTATTGCAAAGGTAATAATTATATTAAAACAAAGTTGTAATTTTTTCCTACCCATGTTGATAAATCCCCTGAAATTTATTCACAAGCTGTGGAACCCAAGAATTCCTCTTCCAGGATCAAATATAAACCCTATTTGACAAAGCTTTTCACCATATGGCCCCTTTCCTCCTGGTCTTACACATTATTCCTTCCATATTTTCTATGGTCCAGTCAAACTGACCTCATTGCTGTTCCTAACACTTATTATTTCATCTCTCATGCCTTTGTACTTGCTGTTCCTACTCCCAGAATACATTCCTTTCTCATTTTCACCTCTTATAATCCCGAATTTCCTTAAAAATTTAGTCAACTATACCTTCTACATTCCTGATTCCTCCCAACTGCATTGCTTTTTTTTTTTCAAAAATTACCTTGCATTTTTGTATGTATTTTGTGTGTATTTATATATGTACAGATTATCTCTCACAATAGAGGGTGAGTTGCTTGAGGACAGGGACTATTTCATTTTTATCTTTGCATTCCCCAATATCTAACAGTGCCTGATGCACTGTAGATACCTAATTAAAGTCTGGTGATTTACTAGTATTAAGGAATTTCAGATCATTTTCTATGAACATGGCTTGCTAGGAAAAAGGTTATAGAGATCGTGAAGATACAGGGATGCTGAAAGGAAGAGGCTGGAGGTGTCACTAAGGGATGCAAAGTGTGGAAATTTGTTGTGATGAAGGGAACCTTAGCCTACTTCACTGGTTTGCTTGTGGCCAGCCATAATAATAATAGTTAGCATTTAT
Organism: Petaurus breviceps papuanus; assembly: GCF_028583685.1. Taxonomy (NCBI): domain Eukaryota; kingdom Metazoa; phylum Chordata; class Mammalia; order Diprotodontia; family Petauridae; genus Petaurus; species Petaurus breviceps. The sequence goes on along the minus strand of NW_027185665.1, from coordinate 10,956,467 downwards.
ATAACACTTTAAGGCTTGCAAAACACTTTATAACTTTTATCTCAATTCATCCTCACAACAATCTTAAGAGGTGAGTGCTATTATTCCCATTTTATAGATGAGGAAATTGAGTCAGAGGTGAAGTGATTTTCCCAGGACCACTCAGCTATTACGTATTTGAGACAGGATTTGAATCCAGGTCTTACTGGGTTCTGAGTCTAGCCCTTTAGCCACTGTACCACCTAGCTGACAATAAAAATAACTCATGTATATAGAGCTTTAATGCTCATATACTCATGTATATGCATATGAGCTCATAGCTATAAGACCCCCTGTAATGGGAATGGGATAATTATAGTCATGGTCTTTGTTGTGATCATGGGTGCTGTAAATATTGCATTGGTGCTACACCCCCAAATTATTTTCCTCTGAGAACTCCGGTGAGGTAGGTAGCACAAGTACCATCATGGTCATTTTATGCATTAGGAAATTATTAAAAGAACTTTAGTGACTTGCTCAAAATCATTTAACTGGTGTCAGAGACAGGACATAAAGTGAAATCCGACTCAGTCCAGTGGTTCCATGTGTCACAGTCAGTGTTTCTTAGTGAGTTTCACATTAGAATTCAGAATATCTGACTCTTGGTTAGTCTTCTCACTTCAGATGTAAAACGTGGGACATCATAAGGTGTCAAAATATCTGATTCTTTAAAAAAAAAATAGGGTTCAATAAATATAGCCCAAGAATATATATGGTGTCTCTACATCTTAAATTACACTTTAGCAGCTTCCTGGTTCTTGAATACTAAGAAGGGTTCTTATTTATGAAATTAGCAAAAATATCAGAGTTGTAGCCCTGAGAATTTGCAACTAAGATTTGTTTGTGGAGCAGGCAGAATCTAAATTATTATCCCACAATCTCAGTAATATTTACGGCACTATCCATAGCCTAGAACTTTAAAAGAAATGGTCTTCAGGATGCATTCTGTACAAAATACTATATTAATACAAAGTTATAGGTGAGAAGCAAAACATAAATGAAGTAGGAAATTCAGTTATCCCGTTGGCTTCAACCAAATATAGAAAACCTGCATCTTGCTCCCTCTACAGGTCACTTAAGAAATGTGTGTGCTTGTGTGCATAGAGGGATGCTAGACAGAGTCTCCAAGGGATTCTGAATAATAGCCATGTTAAGGCATAAATTTTACAGCTTCTGCTGCTCAGACTCAGGGTAGGCAAAGCTTATAAATTGAAATTTCTTAATGTCGTGGTTGAATTCTCGGCTGTCATATTTCATTAGATATTTTTCATAAGATATTTTTTTTAGTTTCTTAAATATTTTAAAGGAAAAAAAAAAAAAAGCAATGACCAGGCCACTCCAGTTAGGAAGATTTGGCAAAGATGCCAAGTCAAAGAGACAGTAGGAAATGAATCCTAAGGAGCTGATGCAGGGCTTCTTGGGGAGGGCCAAAAAGCCATGTACAGCATATCTGTAGGTGATAAGTGATCAGTTTAAGTGCAAGTGAGGTATCTCTGGTCACCTTACAATGCAAGACTCTTCGATGCAAAAGCTTAGCACATTAGTAGAGATAAAAATCACATCACTTAACATAGAGAAAAATCTTGTTCTTGGCAAATAACAAGGCTTCATGGTTGCCCTGGCATAAACTCAGATTTTAGCTGGTCCTAACATAATAAGTTGACCATCTGCCCCCACTTTACCCTCAAAATTTGTCCTTCTCCTCTGGAATTTTCTCTTCTTTGAGGGTACTGCCATCGTCCCTGTGGCCTAATCTTAAATCCTGTTATTTTTATCCCAAAAATTTCCATTCTCACTGCCATCACCCTACTTTAATTCAATTATTAAAAAGCACTTATTAAGTGCCTGTCATTGGAGTAGGGGCCCATGGTGATACAAAGACAAAACCTAATTAATCCCCTCCTTTCAAAAAACCTACATTCTTTTGGGTTATATGAGGATTCCATATATCTATCTATCTATACTATAGATATATATCCAAAAGAAAACTTGTGAGACAGAGAAAGAGACAGAAATGGGGCATTAATTAAATCAAAAAGGGAGTGACACCTTAGTTGAACTTTCTTAGAAGAAAGTCAAAGATCCTCCAACAGACAGCACCCCTAAGAAAGTATCACAGGTCCCCACAAAAACAGTCTCACTTGTTCCTTTGAATCTTCCCATAAAATTCTCCTAACACTCCTGAGCATGTAGCAAAAATGACAGATTTGAATGAAAAGTTGATCTAGACAATTGGGGATTTTCTCAGTCATGTAGGGAGTAGCCTAAATTTTAAGGGAGGAAGCAGGGAATAGAAGACACACTAGCCAGCCATCCCTGAGCTGGACTAGCACAGTAAAAAGGGTGTAGATTTAGAGTTAGATATTCCCAGTTGGAATCCCATCTCTCCCATGCAAAATGTGTTCTTCCATTTATCTATATTATCCATAATCCATATAGATATAAGCCTCAGTCCCCTCATTTGTAAAATAAGATCATTGGATTAGATGGCCATGAATCTGTCTACCTCTAAATCTATGAGCCCTACTAATATCCTGGAAAATGGGGAAATACCCAGACTGCTTTAGGGAAGCTGTGTCTCCTTGTTTGAACACTGTAAGGGTGAGGGTTAACTGATTTAATCAAAGAAACTAAAAACTAATACAATTATCGAGTGAGAGCAAATCTCATCTTCACAGGGGATGAAAAGGCCTGGATACCACTCTAAGAACTAGTTCATGCACATTGAGACAAGTTGAAAGCTACTCAGCTAGTTGGAATCAGAGATTTTTAGTACTTGGCAGTGGAAAGGAAAGAGTATTCCAATTAAATCAATGATGGGAGTCAGTTGTGGGGGGAGTAGCCATGGTGCGGGGAGAGCCTCAGGCCATGGTCTCCAGTCTCAGTGTCCCCCATGCTGCTAAATCATAGAAGACCTAGTGAATTTCAGAAGTCCACAACCTTTGGATGTCTGGAGGATTTTGAATTTTCCATCTTCCCATTGGCCTCCTAGCAGCATCCTTAGAATGGCCGGTGTAAATGTCTACATCATAAGCCAAGGAAATCCTGGACACAGATCCAAGGCGGTACCAGAGCCCAGCCAAAAAGATAGATCAGGCTTAAGGAGAACATCTTATGGACTCTAGCAAAAGGTCTTTAGAAACTGAAAGTTCCCTCTTTGCCACATATGTTCCCTAAGCTTGAACCCACTTTTCCCAGGGGTAGGCATGGATTTATGGGAGAGTATATCACAGACTTTTTTTTTGGAGGAGGGATGTTTTGTAGTTTGTATTGTGCCACTTTAGTAAAAAATCCCCTTTTAAAAGCTAATTAAATCTTGTTGAGTAATTTATATCAACTGAAAATCATGATAGGGAATCGCACCAATGAGGGCTCATGAGCAATACAGTACTAGAAGCAATCAATTAAAAAAAACATTTATTCAGTGCCTACTATGTGCCAGTCTCTATGCTAACTGCTAGGGAATCAAAAAGATGCGAAACACAGTCTCTACTTTCAAGGAGCTCATGAGAAAACAACCCGTAATTCTTCAGGGATACTCCAAAATTCTGAGGGGAAAGTACCCATTCTCTGGTCACCATACCTGTCAGTGAAGTTGGGGCTGGGAAAATAACTCCTGAAACTTTACAATAGCATTATTTTTTTAAATTATGTTTGGTTAAGTTTTAATTTCTTTAGATTAATGAATAAAAATAAGGTCCTTTATAAGTGAATATTCAATAAATGTCTGTTAAAATATTTTTTAAAAAATAAAATTCCCTAGGAGTCCACACTAATGAAATATGCTGTCCACACCTGTGGTGGGAAAAAAAGTAGTGGAATAGTTGAAAGATAAAAAAGAGAGCAGTCATGAGGAAAAGCCAAGGCATGTGTACAATCCTCCAGTGAAATCCTCAAACTGGGAACAAGTGGGAATTTGGTTGAATTATCCTCTCCAGCAATATTCATGAAGATGCCAGTTAGAGGTTAACTACTTTCCCAGGGTCACA
>NW_027185665.1:10943137-10952450 GCF_028583685.1 Petaurus breviceps papuanus | reverse complement strand
TGAGTCCAAAACCAGCCTCAGACACTTACTAGCTATGTGACCCTGGGCATGTCACTTGCCTCAGTTCTTCATCTATAAAATGAGCTGGAGAAGGAAATGGCATATGAGGAAACTTAGGCAAACAGGACTAAGTGTTTGTAGCTGGATTTGAACTCAGGTCCTCCTGACTCCGGGTCTGGTGTTCTATCCATTATGCCACCTAAAATAGGTTTAGATGAACAGCCTAGAATATAGAGCATGCCATGTTAAATGGATAGTCAACATCATAAAAAATGAAAGTATGAAAATAAATGAAGGTATCTCACAATTAATATGAAAAGGAAAATTCTTAGTCAAATAAGAGATTGAAGAGATTTTTAAAATTATGACTTTTGTTACATAATATTCTAAAAAACAAGATCAATATAGCTAGTATAAGAAGGGAAACTAGAGCTTCAGGGGGAAACAGTTTGCATTATATATTATCTCTGACAATAGACTGTTAGAGCCGCCAGTGTGAGAGACACTGCAGCAGTCACAAGATGTCAGAGGGAGTGCAAGTGACCTCGGAGGGGCAGGGGCTTGGAGATATGCAGGCCGACTCTGCCGGGCTGTAAAGGCCGACATGGCATTGAGCGCAGGGTCGTGGGGGCCGACTCTGCTGGGTTGGGAAAGGCCGGGGTGGCACTGAGCGTGCCCCATGGACATGGACTCCTCTTGGCACATACTCCTTTGCCCTGCACTCGGGAGAGTGCACGATTGGCTCCCACATGACAGGTGACAAGGGGGCAGCCGGAGGGGGTGCACGTGGCTTTCTGAGGGACGTTGTTGGGACAGCTTTGCCTGCAGGTTAACGAACCAGGGATAAGGGAGTTTTGGGCGCAGTGATGGGAGAGTGATACTCTGCGTGGCAGTGCGTAAAGGACTTCCCGGAAGGACATTGCTCCTTGGTCTTATACAATGTATTCGGGAAAGAACATGATTGGCCCTGCAAGGCATGCCCCCACAAGGCTTATAAATTGGGGAGATAGAGGAAGTGAGTTAGTTACAGTTCTGCCTGGAAGTGAGTTAGTTCCTGTGCCTGTTCCTGTGCTTGCTTGTGGTGCTGTTAAGATGTAACGGAATAAACAGCTTTGCATCATACTTTCCATGTCCTGGTTGTTCTGTGGGGGTAAGTTCTTCTTGGAGACAAGAAGCTGGAGACATCGGAAGACCTTGTATAAGGTAAGATAAAGCTGGAGTTGGGACCGGGAACCCAACAATAGACTGTCATGAAAGATATATAAGAAACTGATGTAAATACATTGGACCAAGAGCCATTCCTTAATGAAAATGTGGTCAAAATGTATCAGCAGGAATCTCAAAAGAATTTCGAACTAAGAAGTAAATGAAAGGTTGCTACAAAACACTAATGGTATGAAAAATGTTCATCAAAATATCTCTGACCTAAACCAGGGAGGGCAAAAACAAAGGTTAAAAAAAAAAAAACTATAGACTAATTTCCCTAATGAATGCAAAAATTTTATATAAAATATAAGCAAGAATATCAAAGCAAGGGGGCGGCTAGGTGGCGCAGTGAATAGAGCACTGGCCCTGGAGTCAGGAGGACCTGGGTTCGGAACTGGCCTCACACACTAAACACAAAAAATAGTCGTGTGACTTTGGGCAAGTCACTTAACTCCAATAGCCCTCCAAAAGGCAAAAAAAAAAAAAAAAATATAAATATATATAAATATATATAAATTAAAAAAAAAAGAGAGAGAGAGAGAGAGAGAGAGAGAGAGAGAGAGAGCATATACTCTAACCAGGTTAAATTTATACCAGAAATACAGGACTGGTTCAATATTAGGAAAACTTTAAGCATAATTGATCATATAATAACAAAAAATAAAATAAAATCATTTGATTGTATCAATAGATGCAGAAAAAGCTTTTGACAAAATACAATACCCATTCCTATTTAGGAATAAATGGAGCTTTTCTTAAAATGATAAGTAGTATCTATTTAAAATGAAAAGTAAGCATTATTTCTACTGTGGATAAACTAGAAGCCTTTCCAATAAGCCCAAGAGGTGAAGCACGGATGTCCATTATGACCATTTTTATTCAATATTGTATTAGAAGAGCTAGCTTTAACAATAGTATAAAAAAAAGGAAACTAAAGGAATAAACACAGGCAATGAGAAAACAAAATGATCAATTTTGGTGATATCAATCAATTAGGTGATATGCTTAGAGAATTCTAGAAAGTCAACTAAAAACCTAGCTGAAACAATTAACATCTTTAGCTAGGCTATCCGATATAAAATAAACCCACACAGACATTCTCTCTACTACCAATAAACTTCAACAGAAAGAAATAGAAAGAGAAATTCCATTTAAAATAACTACAGAGAGTATAAAGTACTTGGGAATCTACCTGCCAACACACACACAGGAACTCTATAAAATTAGTTACAAAGCACTTTTCATACAAATAAAGTCAGATCTAAATAACTGGAGAAATGTTAATTGCTCATGGGTAAATTGAACCAATATAATAAAAATGACAATGCTACTCAAACTAATTTACTTATTCAGTGCCATACCAATCATACTCTCAAAGAATTGCTTTATAGAGCTAGAAAAAATAATAACAAAATTCATCTGGGGGAACAAAAGCTCAAGAATACAAAAGGAATCCATTTTTTAAAATGTGAACAAAGGCAGCCTGGCAGTACAAGATCTCATGCTGCATTACTAAGCAGTAATTATCAAAACAATCTAGTACCGGATAGGAAAAAGTGTGGTTGATCAATGAAATAAACTGGGTTCACAATACATAGAAATTACATTACAGTAATCTTGTGTTTGATGAAAGATCCACTTCTTGGGGCAAGAATTCAGTACTGACAAAAACTGCTAGAAAAACTAAAAAGCAGTTTGGCAGATAATGACTTCAGAGGCTGCTGACTTTGCACAACTCTGCCTCACTCAAATCCAATTCATTCACAAATCATCACCCTTATGGTTTTCTCTTCAAAAGAAAAACAAGGCATAGATCAACATCTCACACTCTAAAGCAAGATAAGCTCAAATTAGTTATATAATTTAGACATTAAGGGTGAATATGGAAAAAAAATACCTGTAAGATGTATGGATAGGGGAAGATTTCATAACCAAACAGAAAATAGAAAGGTGCACAGGACATAACACAGATAATTTTGATTGCATAAAATTAAAAGACTTTTTTTTTTACAAACAAAACCAATGCAGCCAAAATTAGAAGGAAAGTAAGAAACTCGGGGCGGGGGGGGTGGTGGGCAACAAGTTTCTCTAATAAAGTTATCATTTCTCAAATATATAGGGAACTGAGTTAAATTTATGTTTTAAAAAAGATCCATTCCCTGATTGATAAATGGTAAAAGGATCTTAGGCAGTTTTCAGAGGAAAAAAGTCAAACCCATAAATAGTTATGTGAAAAAATACTCTTAATCACTAAGAATTAAAGAAATACAAATTCAAACAATTAATACCTATCAGATTGCCTAAGATAACAGAAAAGAATGGAGGGGATATGGGGAAATAGGTATATATGAATACACTGTCAGTGGAGTTGTGAACAAGTCTAACAATTCAGGAGAATAATTTGGAACAATGTTCAAAGGGCTATAAAACTTTACATACCCTTTGACCCAGCAAAACTTCTACTAGATCTATAACCCAAAAAAAGCAAAGAAAAAATAATAGGACATATAAGTATAAAAATATTTATAGAAATTCTTTTTCTGGTGGTAAGGAATTGGAAATGAAAGGAATGTTCATCAATTGATGAATGGATGAACAAATTGTAGTAGATGACTATGATGGAATCCTATTATGCTATAAGAAATGATAGGGGAAGGGATTCAGAAAAACCTGGAAAGATCTATATGAACTTATGCAAAGTAAAGTGAGCAGAACTAGGAAAATAATCTATACAGTGTCAGCAATATTGCAAAGATAATCAGGAAAGATTTAGTAAATCTGATCAATAAAATTATCCACTCCAACACCAAAGGATTCATGATATAAAATACTATTGACCTCCAGCTAGAGAACTAATGGCCTCAAAGTGTGTATTAAAGCATTTTTCCCTCTTTTACTTTTCTGTTTTCTCTTTTCAGACTATGGCTAATGAGGAAGTATGTTTGTATGACTTGGTATTTATGACTATTATATTTCTTGCCTTCTCGATAAGTTGGGAAAAGGATTGGAGGGAGGGAAGGAATTTGGATATGAAAATAAAAATAAAAACTCTGAGGTTTCTCCTCATGCTCAACAAAGATAGGCAAAAGATAGAAACAATAAATGTTAGAGGGACTGAAGGAAGATAAATACACTAATATCCCATTAGTGGATCTGTTAATTTGGATTATGGAAGCTAATTTGTGATTATATTTTTTAAAAAGATGACTAAAATGTCCATACCCTTTAAGAAGAAGACATCAAAAACATGAATGATCAGAAAAAATGAGGTGGATGTAGTGAGATTTGGGGAAAACATATGGATGACTCTTGTGTTTGTTCTACAAGGTATTAATATCCATGAATGTTTGAAATTCTTTGACGAAAACCTTTAGACTGTGGGTTAGATAGATCCTTTATGAAGAATACATGAAAGGACATTAAAGAGAATCTCACAAAACAAGAAAGTATGGATGAGTTGCCATCCATTTCAATAAGAATTGGACTCATATCCATGAGATCATACATTCATGACTGAATTAAGTATCATTTTGACTAATTGGGGTCAGAGTGTAGCTATTACATAAAGAGGGAGTCAATAAAGTGTGCAGAGAACAAATAGTACCTTCTCTTAAGACCCTCTCTCACCTCTGGTAGTTACTATCTCTGTGACCTTGAATAAATCACTTAACCTCACTTGACCTCAGTTTCTTCATCTGTAAAATGATGGGTTAGTCTAGATGGCTTTAGTTCTACAACCCTATAATTCTCCTGTCTAAAAGGAGAGGTAACACACAACATTTTACCAACCATTGTCAAAGGAAAAGTAGATGCAGATCCATATAAATATGTAAACAAGCACATAAATCCATGTATCTTAAATACTAAACAAGAATTTAACAAGAACTCATAAATCATCATCATCATCATTAAGAGTACTTTTATTTATGCTTATATCTACTTAAATATTAGTAAATAAATGATTTCAGATAAGGCTTGGAGTTTACATAATGTTAATATTCTAAAAAAGTTTCTCCTGTTCATGCATATGCTATGGATAAATTCTGACCCTGGGCATTATGAACATTTTCTGGCTTATCTCAGTATTAATAAAAAAGATTATCTTCTAACCAAAAAGACTTTTAGATGAAGTGGGGGGTCACATCTTACCTGTTGCCACAAAATGCAATATTGACTGAGTGGTTGAAGTTAGTTAAACATGAATTCTTTACTTTTCAACCACATCAAATATTTGTCAACTGATAGAATTAACATTATTAATATCAGTATTAAGCACAACTGGACTCTAATCACACAAGAGTATCCTGAGTATAAATTTATTAATAGCAATGTTTTTATTATTCCGTCTTCTAAAAAATTTGACCCAGATGAGATGATGAATGTGAATCAAAATAGCAACTTGCAGCTCATTCCAAATTGGGCATCCTACACTTTGACCAGATTGTCTTTCATTGTCACTTTCAGCAGAGTCTATTTGCCTTGGAACCCTGACATTTCACAGGAGAATGTGATTTTTCATGAGGATTCAGAAGAAAATTTAATTTTTATTAATCATTGACTGATGTGTTCTGACATGGCTATATTTCTGTCCAGAAGTGATAATGGCATTAACGTCATTAGCAACAGAATTGTTCTCCTTCCCCGCTGTGAACCATAACTTAGAAGATGCTATTTCTTTCACACATTTTTCCCTTATTAACACATTAGATCTTCAGAAGTACATGGAACATGTGGTGTACATATGGAGAAGTCATTTTCACTGTAGGCAGGAAAGGTACCTAATCCTCTAACTTTTGACAAAGCTATCATTCAGGCTTTTGTTTCCCTTTATTTCTCCTTTAGGAGAAATAAATGTTTCAGAGAAACAATAACAACAGAATACAGTCATGTTACCAACTACTATACATCTTGGTGATTTGTTGGCATCTCCTTCTGCTGAGGTAGAGACACGTGTCTATTTCCCTGGCCCAGACACAGATTTATTACCATTTGGAAAGCAGTTTCTTTCCCACTACAACTTTTTCTTGGTCTGGATGTATGATCAAATTGATATAAAAACACTCCAGGTAAGGAAACTTCTCTACCATTTCTGATTGTCTACTAGTCTATATTTGAACAAGTAAGGAGTTGGCTGGGACTCTTAAGAGAATAAGTAGCTTGTCCAGGGTCATACAGGTAGTCTATGTCAAAGGAAGAACTTGAACCCAGGTCTTTCTGACTCCAAGGCTAGTTTTCTATATACTGTGCCATGGTGCCCCCAAAATTCACAAATATATAAATATGTGTGTATATGTATGTATATATACATATATGTATACATAATTGTTATGTGCTGTGACAAGCACCCTAGCATACCCAGGATGGCTGCTAGCACAAGTTCTTTGATCTGTTTTTATAAAGGAAAGCAACTTTAAAGGGGTCAACAATCTTACTTTAATTATATATGTGTGTGTGTATAAAATTCCTTAGTTCAGAGGGGAAAGTCAGCACCCTGAACTTCAGAGAAAATGCAAACAGAAATTACAGGCAGAAAAAATACAGAGAAAATAACACAGATCAACAGACAAGGTTCTAGCTCTCTGTCCAAAGCTATACAAACAATCACCAAAGAGAGAAGCACAGTTTTCTGTGTTTTTCAAAGCCAGTGGTGGTGGCTCCTTAACATCAACCCAGAGTCTCATCTGGCCAAATCACACCAACACTCTTCCAGTGAGTGAGCCCCAAAACAAAACGTCACCTCAGAGTATATATACCCTTCTTCAGAGCCAGAGGGCATCACAACCCTCATGAGCCACTGCCTAATTACAAAGTAACAAAAGGTGTGGGCCTTCCAGAAAAACAAGCTTCTCCTCATCAAGCTTCTTTTGTTGGGCTCCACTTAAGGCCTATTAATGGGTGGGGAAGATCTTCAACTCACATTAACATTACATGTGCATGTATACATTGTATATAATATATGTGTACATGTGTCTAGATATAGCATATATGTGTGTGTGTGTGAATTTAAAATCTACTTCAACCACATACACTAAGTAGCAACACAAGAATAGGCTACTACGGAAGAAAAGTAATCATTCTGTATCATAGATAGCAATTGTTAAAGCCTTTTATCTAATGTCAATACCTTGAATACCAACGCTTTTTTAAGAGCCCATGATATAGTTGCATGGCATTCCCATTGAAGTAAACACTATGCTACAAACTCGCAAAACAAAACAGTCAAACCTTTTCAATTTATACTTTGATAGTACCTACTATAAGTAGGTACCATAGTCATATGTATTCTTAAGGTTTTAAATTTTTCTGCTATAAGTTGCAGATATAATTATTCATCACACTAGTAATTATTCATTATATTTGCTGGTTTGATGAAAAAGAATATGTTTGTCAATGAACTACTTCATCCTTTTCATTTGCCTTCCCATTCACTTTTTTTTGTTACATTTTGAGCTCTGAGTTGTCTCCCCATCTTCTTCCCAACTCCATAATATAGAAAGCCAACATTTGATGTAGATATGGAACCATAAAATACGTATTTCTACATATCAATTCTTTCTCTGGAGATGAATAGCATTTTCCTTCATGGCTGAATTGAATGATAATATTACCTAGAACAGTTTAGTCATTCACAGTTACTCTTTGAACAATTTTGCTGTTACTGCATACAATATTCTCTTGGTTCTATTTATTTTACTCTGCATTATTTCATACAAGTCTCCATGTTTTTCTAAAAGCAACCTGTTTGTCATTTGTTATAGCACAGTAGTATTCCATCCCAATTATATATCACAACTTATTCAGCCATTTGCCAACTGATGAACTTTCCAGTTCTTTGCCACCACAAAGAGAACTATTAGAAACATTTCAGAACATTTACCTCTTCCCTCTACATTTTTTCATTAATTCCTTTTATATTCTTATTTGGATTTTTTTTTGTTCTTCCAAATGAATCATATCTTTTTTTTGTAGCTCAATAAAATAATTTTTGTAGCTTAATTGGGGTGGTACTGAATAAGTAGATTTATTTAGGTAGGATTGTCATTTTTATTATATTGACTTGGCCCACTCATGAACAATTAATATTTCTCCAATCACTTAAATCTGACTTTGTGCAAAAAGTGTTTTATAATTATGTTCATATGGTTCCTGGGTTTGTCTTGGCAGGTATTCCATGTATTTTATATTGTCTACAGTTATTTTAAATGAAATATCTCTTACTATCTTTTCTTGCAGGGTTTTGTCGGTGACATATAGAAATGTTGATGATTTTATGCAGGCTTATTTTATATCCTGTTATTTTGGTAAAAATGATTAACTGTTCCAACTAATTTTTTTTGTTGAATTTGTAGGATTTTCTAAGTATATAAACATATCATTTACAAAAAGAGATAGTTTTACTTCCTCATTGCCCATTCTGATTCCTTCAATTTCTTCTTCTCTTATTGCTATTGCTAACATTTCAAGTATAGTATTTAATAATAGGGTGATAAATGGCATCCTTGTTTCACTCCAGATCTTATTGGGAAAGCTTCTAGTTTATCTCCATTAGAGATAATTCGTTTAGGTGGATTTTAGATAGCTTCATATTATTATTTTAAGGAGAAATCCATTTGTATCTATGCTTTTAAGTGTTTTAATAGGAATGAATGCTATATTTTGTCAAAAGCATTTTCTCCATCTATTGAGATAATCATATGGTTTTTGTTGGGTTTCTTTTTGATATTAATAATTATTTTAATAGTTGTTTTTTTTTATAGTGAACCAGACTTTCATTCCTGATATAAATCCCATTTGATCACAATGAATTATCTTTGTGACTTTTAACCATTTTTAAAGGTCTCTTTTAAACTTCTTAAAGTCAGTCTCCTGGACTAATGTTCATTTCTATTCTCTTGGTATGTACTCTATGGAGGGAGCAATATCCTCACTCTTTCTTCCCTGAAAATTACGTTAGTTCCCCAATTCCCAAGGCAACATAGCTGCCCCTGAGATTTGACTGGCCCCAGGGTTAAAGTTCAAGGTAAACAAACCTTCCTTGATAGAGTTTCTTGGTAGTCTCTAGCCCTAAAGATGTGGTTTGCTCATGCAAAGGCCTACCCAGATAGAA
>NW_027185665.1:10883858-10943037 GCF_028583685.1 Petaurus breviceps papuanus | reverse complement strand
AAGGAAGGAAGGAAGGAAGGAAGGAAGGAAGGAAGGAAGGAAGGAAAGAAGGAAGGGAGGGAGGAAGACCTGAAGGGAGAGAGGGAAGAAGGAATTTATCAAGCACTGGGAGAAATATTTTATAAGTATTTACCTCATTTAATTCTCCAAAAGTACCCTGGAAGGCAGGTATTATTATTCCCAGTTTACAGCTGAAGAAACTGAGGTAGACAGAGGTTAAGTGATTTGGTCAGGGTCACACAACTAGTAAGTGTCTAAGGCTGGATTTGAACTCAGTTCTTTCTGAATTCAGGCCCAGTCCTCTACCTACTGTGCCAACTATCTGCCTACCCAAGCTAAAAGCTATAGCATCCTTGTTAAATATGCTTTCTATGCTATGGCTAAGTAAACAAGTGCCTAATTGGATTCCAACATCAAACTAACTGTGATAGCCTGAGGCAGGCTTGTGCCTAACATTCTCACTCTTTGGTTAAACTGTGAGATGATGAGATAAATTCTTGCTTTATCTTTTATATAATTCAATTCAAAATTTAATAAGTGCCTAGTGTGTGAAAAGCAGCATGCTTGCAGGGAAACTTGAAGACAAAAACAAAACCCTCAACACCTGCAAAATGCCTGCACTGGGCTGTGAAGGGGAGGGCTGGAGGAGGAGGGAGAGGGATGCAGTTTACACAAATATACCTGGGTGTGTGTATGTACATAGATAAGTATGAAATAAGCAAGCAGAAGATCCAGAAAACCTGAGGAGAGAGAGAACATTTTTGACTGAAGCCATCAAGGAAGGCTTCACCAGGGAGCTGGTCCTTGATCTGAACCTTCAAGGGAGAAAAAGACTCTGAGGGTAGAGGTTGAAGAGGAAGTGGATTCCTAGAATAGACCAAAACTTGGCAAATAAGAATAAGATAAAAATGTACTGCCCAGTTGGGGAAAAGGTAAGTAGAACATTTTGGCTACAATGTGGCAAGTATAATCAGTCTGAAAAAGTAGGTCAAAACCTCATTGTGGAGAACTTAGACTGTCCATCTCATATGCAGACACCTAAAGAGATTTGGGATGGAGTTGGGGGTAGGAAGGCACTGTGAACTTGGATGAGAAGAATACATCTTTATTTAAACTCATCTCTAAAAATTTAGCATTTTAGGAAATCTACTATTTCCTTCAATCATGAATTTAAGCCACAAAACATTATTCTGAAGAGTCTATAGGGTATATCATCAGACTGCTCAAGGGATCCATAAAAAAAAGTTAAGAACACTTGCTCTAAGAATTTTATATTTTATCTTACAAATAATATATGCTATCTGATTTTTTAAGCAGGGAAAATATATATTAGAAAGGGCATATTCTCTTAAGGAACTTAAAATGTACATATTTCTACATTGAAAGGGAGAAACTAGTTAGAAAGGTTAGGAAAAGGGAAGGCAGAATGTCAGAATCAAGGAAGATGAAAAATTCAGTTAAACTTAGGGAAACATGAAATTATGAGAGCAAAGTCAGGACAATTGAAAATAAAAGTAGGTTGTATAAAGGAAAATAATAATAGCTATCATTTATATATCCCTTTGTAAGATAAGAGCTAATACTATTCTCATTTTACAGATGAATAATCTGAGCCAAAATAGGGTTAAATGACTTGTCCAAGGTCACACAGTGTTATAGTCTTCCCTACCTCCTTAATAGGCCTAAGGGAATTTGAAAATCTTTCCTGCTCCCTAATAGGTTGAATGTAATCACATGAAGCCTATGGTGGGAGGAGTTTTCTGCATGGGTGGAGCAGAGCCCAGAGGAAGCTGGAAGTCAGAGCAGTTAGAGTTGAAGGAGGAGAAGACACAGGCAAGGAGACAGCTGGGTATGATATAGCTCCCTGCTGTGTTATGATATATTAACTTCTTTATTGCTATGACGGATTCGGTTCTCTGCTGTTGGGATTTGATTCTCTGGTTTGGGGTTTTGACTTTCTGGTGTCTGAATAAATATTTTGCTTCTGTCTTCTCTATGGAAAATCTGTTATATTTTATAATTCAGAACTATGCCGGCATATTCATAGTGGCTGTCAGTGCTGTGAATATTGCATTGGTGATACGCACATGTAGGGAATACCTGAGCCAGGATTTGAACTAAAGTCTTCCCAACTCCAAGTCTTGTGGCTCTATGCATTATGC
Source organism: Petaurus breviceps papuanus (assembly GCF_028583685.1). Classification (NCBI taxonomy): domain Eukaryota; kingdom Metazoa; phylum Chordata; class Mammalia; order Diprotodontia; family Petauridae; genus Petaurus; species Petaurus breviceps. The sequence continues at coordinate 10,940,875 of NW_027185665.1, read as the reverse complement.
CATTTAGGTTCTCTAAGAAATCTAAGACACAACAGAAGTCTGCTCAATGAAATGACTACTCAGTACTCTAGTGAACTAAGGATGAAACATAACTGTCCTAGTAGAGAAGGGATTGATGACAGGTACAAAATGAAACCTCCGTTGCCAGATAGCTCTTGAGGGAGTGAAAGGTATTGGGAAGTAACATGAAGCTTTATTAAACAGCATTAATAAATCAATATCATGGCAAGGAAAGAAAAAGTAGAGGAATAGGGAAACAGGTAGTGGAGAGGAAGGGGGGGAGGGGAAGGAGGAGAAAAAGAAACAGGCAGAGGAGAGGAGAGGGGAGGAAAGGAGAGAACTAGAAATTCAGTCCAAGGTAGTCAGAAATAGCACCGTCGGGGGGGGGGTATGGGATTTGAACCTGACCTTTAAGATCTCTAATATATCATATTTATATAACATTTGACAGTTTGGAAAGCACTTTCCTCACAAAAACTCGATGAAGTAGGGGTTACAGGGATTACTATCCTTATTTTAAAAAAGAAAACTGAGATTAGATGATTTACTCTCAGTCATACAGCTAGTGAGTACTGAAGCTAGGATTTGAACCCAGGTCTTCTAGTTCCAGATATCCTATTTGAAAACTATATAAAGAGAAGCTCTGCATGAATTGAGGAGAGAGCAAAATACTTGCCAGTAATAAAGCACTAAAAAACAGAAGTAGAGAGCTTTGTTCAGAGCATACAAGTTCTTTTTGGTTATTTAACACGTCTTCTTGAACTATGCCACCCCGATGCCTTCAGGAGGTTTAATTTCTCACCACCACTTCCAAAAAATCACAGGCAACGAATTTTCCAGCAAATGACTTTTGTTGTGTAATTTCTAAAGCAGCCAAGCTGAAGCCCAAATAAAAAATAAATTGTGAAAAATGGTGCTGCCTGAAGCAGGTTTTCACATAACTCATTCAACTTGCAATGTAACAGCCTCAAATAAAAGGCCACTTTTTAAAATTAGAAATCAGCCTGAAAAACCACAAGCTATAGAATTTTAACAAACATCAGCAATAAGCTGTATTTTTAAGATAACAGATTTTTGCAAGTATTCTTTAATGCCATTTGATCAATTGATCATACCCAGGCAAAATCTGAGCTGAGTGTGTGTGTGCGTGTGTGTGTGTGTGTGTGCGCGCACGCTCACTCATTTTCTTTCAAGATTATATTTATCTGCTTCTGAACTTAGCATCTTATTTGCAAAGCCATTCTTCGGGGGTAATTAAAATGGATGGTAGAGTGAGACCAGAATAGTATTTCCCTTTGAGTCTAGGAGCTACATTATGTGTATACACACAATGCCAAAAAAAAAAAAATACAAGGAAAATATATTTTGGAGGAAGGGATTGTCATGATTTTGCCTGTAGAATGGAGACACAATCACCATTCACCATTTAAGGTGAAAATAACATTCTACTACAGATCCAAATGGTAGTGCAAAGAAATCACTACATCTTAAGTTGAACTGACAAGTAATGTGGCCTGGTACCCTAATCCACTGCATGTTATTCTTTACCATTTTAGGATTTATCTTATTACTCAGAGTGATTACTCAAGCAGAGGCAAACTACAGACCCACTCACCACTGATACAGAAAAAAATAAAAAGGCAGACAAATTTTGCAACCTCAACCGAATCTAGCCCACAACGGGTTAATTTTCCTTGGGCAGCTCCTCTAATTCTCTTTAAAGCCCTCCTCTCCCCACCCCCCAAGCTGTACACACAGTCATCATTTACTCTGAATGAATAAGACTTTATATCTTCCTAGAACTCCTCACTGTAACTTAGACCTGGAGGGAACCCTGGAGGCCATTAAGCCCAAATCCCCCAGTTTACAGATAAGAAGACCAAGGAGGTTAGGTGATTTGCCCAGGGTCACACAACTAGTAAGTGCTTGAGGTGGAATTCAAACCCAGCTCTTTCTGATTATAAGTGCTGCACTCTATCTCTGAACCCTGACAGCCCTTTGTCTCTGTTGAACAATACAGGGCTCAAATAAGTTCTATGCTGTATTGTTTACTATAGTATTATATACATATGTCTTTTTCCCCATCAAATGATTATACAATCCTCAATGGCAGGGCCAAATCCTATATCCTCCACAGAACTTGGCACTAAGTTGGTTATAGAGAACAGAAATACCCAAAAGATCTATGATCTCAGCTATGTGATTTTCACCAACAGATGAAAATCTCTATGTAACTTTGCCAGCACCCAAGGCATAAAAGCTATATGACTTACATAGGGTCACACAGCCACCAGAGGTAAGGTTTGGTACTCACATCCTCCTGACTACCAAACCTGGCACTCTATTCGTGCTGCCCCTGGCCACACAGCAGATGTTCAATAAATATTTGTCAAGTGATTGATATATTTTCATATCCAGTAATAATTATTAGCCTTCCTCTCCAAAAACAAATGGTTACTTCAAACAAGGTATATGCACCAGTACAAAATGAGCCAAATCTGTACTCACAAGCTGAAACAATTAATTGGATAATTCAACATCACCCACCTCCCTCTCCCCATCCATTTTGATTGCATATTAAGGCATGCAAAGTACTATATTCATAATAGCCCTTAAAATTGGATTTGCAAAATGAAATTACACGGGGGAGGCTAGGTGGTGCAGTAAATAGAGTTCCAGCCCTGGAGTCAGGAAGACCTGAGTTCAAATCCAGTCTCAGACACTTAACTCCAATTGCCCTGCCTTCTCCCCCTCCAAAAAGCAAAAAGACAAAAAAGAAAAAAAAAAAACTATAGGAAATGGGGGTGGGGAGGAAAAGTTCAATGAACACTAAAAATAATCAAATAAAATGAAATTATACTCATTTTGCAAATGAAGAGACTAAGACTCAGAAAGGGTAAGTGACTCGCCAATGGTCACACAGTCAATAAGTGTTAATCAATCAATTAATAAACATCTATTATATGCATACTATGTGCCAGGTACTGCGCTAAGTGCTAGAGATACAAAAAGAGGCAAAAGGTATTCCCTGTTCTCAAGGAGCTTACAGTCTAATGGAGGGAGGTAAGCAGGGGGGACAAATATATACAAAGCAAGCTATGTGCAGGATAAATAGAAAATAAGTGAAAGAGGGAAATACTTGAATGAAGGCTTCCTATACAAGAGATTTTCATTGGGACTTAAAGGAAACCTGAGAGGTCAGTAGTCAGAGCAGTGTAGGAAGAGGCATGGAAGACAGCCAGAGAAGATGCCTAGAGCTGAGAGATGGAGAGTCTTGTTTGTGGAACACAGAAGACCAGTGTCACTGGATCAAAGAGTACCTCTTGGGGAGGAAGGTGTAAGAAGACTTTAAATGTAGGAAGGGGCTAAGTTATGAAGGGCTTTGAATGCCAAACAATGCATTTTGTATTTGCTCCTAGAAGCAATGGAAAGCCCCTGGAATTCATTGAATTAGGGTGACCTGTGTTTTAGGAAAATCGCTTTAGTTGCCGAATAAAGAATGGATTGGGGTGGAGAGAAACTCCAGGCATGCAGACCCACTGACAGGCTATTATAATAGTCCACTCATTAGCTGATGAGGGCCTGCACTAAAGTAATGGCAGTGTCAGAGGAGAGAAGGTTGCACATTTTGACAGAACTAGTTAACTAATTTGTCCCCTCTCCTCTTCCCCTAAAGCTTTATTTTGATTCAAATTATTCCCTTTATGTCCTTAGTTTTTCCACTTTGCTTTCTTTGTATACCTACTGCCCAAATGCCAGTGCCTAGGAGACTCTTACATAACATTACATAAAATTATCATCAGCCCTTCCTGCTCAGGGGCCAGAAAGGGGATCAATTCATCATCAGCCCCCTTTCACCACTGAGCCAGCACACATTGTGAGGAGGAAGGGGTGGAGGGAGTGTATGGTATCAAAGATGTTCAAGTGCTGAGCCAGCACACTACCAATCAACATAGCTCTGAAGGTTCTCTGTGCAATCTCATTATACTTGCATAATCTGTATTGATCAATAAATTCAGGGTCCTGAAGAATAATCCATCTGTTATTTCTAGTGGCAATGAATTTACTCCTGAATTACCATCTGATCCTGAGACTACAAAGCAGGATTTTTATCTTAAAACTCTTCATTTTTATAACCAAATCAACACAACTCAGCTATTTGTTCAGTCTGTGTCAGTGTATTGCTGGTTAAGTTCGTGTGAATGTTTTCCCACAAGGATTTGACTCCACTCTTGGATCTTAGCAATTGCATAGCTTCCATCCATGAGTAAATTACTTTTGATTACATTTGACAAATCCCATGTCATTTGCCTATTTTCAGTCTTTATTACTGCTCAGTGAAGTGATATCTACTTGCTCCAAAAAGTCTTTCCTTTAAGTTTTCAACACACTTTCCATGTACATAGTGTTTAGCACATAGTAGGTGCTTCATAAATATTGATTGATTAATTGATTGCTCTTAGAACATTTATTCATTCTCTTTCCCCTTTTTTGAAAATAAAAAATTAATCTTTCTATAGCTACCTTAGGGTGATGATTCTGTATTTTATAATATTGTATTAGTTATTAATTACCATTATTATGTGGCACATTCTAAGGGCTCTCTCTCCTAACTTACATTGGCAAGCTGCATACCTAAAGGTCAACTGATTATTTACTCCTCCCATTAGGATTCTAGGGGTAAGCCTGAGGGGTTGGAGATTCTAATATTATAGCTCAGGAGTCCTCATTCAGTATGCTCATCCTCAATGTCAAGTAATCAGTTGAGATCTTTCCAATATCAGTTAATCAATTGACATCAATTAGCCATTTTTATTATTATTAGATATTTACGGATAAGGTTTTGCAAGGGTCATAACATAAAATCTCCCCACTCTCCAGACTGGGTCATGCTCTTTCCCCTCTGTACCCACTTGGTCCCTGGGGAAATTGAATTCAAATTTAAAGTAGATTACACAAAACATCCCTAGCCCAAGCCCTAGAAGTCTTTTTTTTTCCTTCCCAGAATCCCCATTAATTCCATTTCTGGGCATGGTACAGCCTTGTTTGCATTCTGTGGTGTCTTGGTTACTGGGTCAATTCCCTGCTGGACTGGATCCAGCAGGTTGCTCCTCAGGGTCAGTTTTTCACCTGGCTCAGCTGTTACTGCAACCAATTGCTGGACCACTGGCCCTTCCAACCTTTCTAAGTCCCCACGGGTCTTCATAACTCGGTCTGCTTCATCTCCAAATACTGACTCACCTAATCTCAGAAAACAATAAACGCAAGGGACAAGAGTCCTACATTCACAGATAAATCATGGCGACGTGGAAGATAAGGCCCGCGCCCTTCCCCCACCCTCTGCTCCACTCCACGTCTCCCACCACACTTGAAAGTTGCCAAGGATCAAGAAGAGATCATCCTCGAGAATCTTTTGTATGCCCACGCAGTTCCGTTTCAGTCTCTACTGAGTCACTAAACATTTGAGGCCATAATTATAGCAATAATAATAGCAAGCATTTATATATCACTTACTATGCACCAGGAACCATAGTAGTCACTTTACGCTGTAGAATTGGGGGCACTTTCTTTAACGCCTCCACCTCGTGCATCCCTTCTGATCTGCCCTTCCCACTGTCAGCTCCAAGGAATTAATGCCCTAATTCCATTGGGAGAATTACAATTATTCAGCTTCTGCAAAGAGGGTATTTACCTCATGGATGTGGTGCTCACCCTTCGTTCTCAAAGAAGGCCAATGGCGTCACAAGGGTGATTTTTTGACTTGCCCATGAACTGGATTCAAGTGAGGCAGAACTGCAAAGTCATCAGCCTCAGCCTCTCCTCCAGAGTCAGCACAACAACCCTACATGGTAAATAGGACAGATTTTACATTTTACAGATGAGGAAACTAAGCCTCAGAGAAGCAAAGTGACTGTACATGCAGCATACGATAGGAAATACATACTGTCATACATGCACTAAATGATAGAACCAGACCTCAAACCAAGGTCTTCTAACTCCAAGACCTGTGTCCTTTCCACCATATCCACACCACTTCCTATCATGGAACTATCTCATAATTTTCCATAAAGTGATGATTAATCTCCACCATGCAAATAACTTACCAGTTATTTCCTGAACTTTCCAGCAGAACACAAAGAGTAACCACAAACACATCATTAATCTCCTATAAGGCAAAGAATACTTCTTCCATCTAAAAGTAATAAAGCCCTCACCTCAGGCAAAGATTGTCCCTGATAGTACTTAAGTAGAAGAGAAAAGAGTATTAGAAATAGAAAGTGCCATAAAGATCAACTCTCTAACACTCTTTTCCCAAAGGAAGAAACTGAGACCCAGAAAGGATTTGCTTGATTTGCCCAAGGTCACATAGCTAGTTGGGCAAATTCCTGCAATATGGAAAACTCTGAAATCATCTCACAAGGAAGGTGTGGCAGGTGGGGAACTGGAGGTGCCTGGGGGTATAACAAAAAACTCAATTCCTAACTGAGATCAAGGGACCTCAAGTAATCACTCTTTAAGCCAATCCCTGTCAACCACAATGATATTAGCAGTTTTAGGGAAATCCCACTATGGAGGTAGGAGCATGGTCAGAAATCACATGGATGTCCCCTCCTCAAAGGAAATCATGTCAGGGAGCAAAGCCAGGCTGACAGAGAAGGGAGCAATTCAACCATTTTTTTCCCTCCCCTCCCCTCTCTTTCCCTTTCCTTTCCTTCCCTTTCCACTTACACTATGTATCAGTCTCAATTCCAATCATGCCTCCTCCATGAAGACCACCTCAGCCTAACTGATTTCTCCTTCCTGTAGCACTCATTTAGCCTTTAGTACATGCTCCCTTGTATTACTGATTACTGTTTATGTCGTTTGTCTAACTAGATAATAAACTTCTGGAGAACAAAACTATTGTACCCTGGGATGAATAAGTTTGTTGTTGATGATAACAGGCTGAGAGATCAAGAGCTAGAAAGATTTTTAAGGTCATTTTATCTCTCATTTTACAGATGAAGAAATTGAGGTCCAGAAAGGTTATGACTTGCCCAAGATCACACAGTGATCAGAGGTGGCATTTGGACATAGGTACTCTGACTCCCTGGGGTAGCTAGGTGGTATAGGGGATAAAGGGCAGGGCCTGGAACCAGGAAGACTCACCTTCCTGAGTTCAAATCTGGACTCAGATATTTACTAGCTGTGTGACTCTGGGCAAGTCACTTAACCCTGTTTGCCTCAGTTTCCTCACTTCTAAAATGAGCTGGAGAAAGAAATGGCAAGCCATTCCAATATTACTGCCAAGAAAACCCCAAATAGGGTCAGAAAGAGTTGAACATGACTGAAAAATAACTGAATGACAAACACTGTGACTCCCTAACCTTAGCTTTTCCCATTATGCTATATATAGACAATAATTACAATAACTATATTATCAACACTGATCTAGAAAAGATAGAAGGTTTTATTCTTTTTTGTGTGTGTGGTTTTTTTTTGGTAGGGACACTTTGTGTTAAGTGACTTGCCCAAGGTCACATGGCTAGTAATTGTTAAGTGTCTGAGGCCAGATTTGAATTCAGGTCCTCCTGACTTCAGGGCTGGTGCTCTACTCACTGCATCACCTAGCCACCTGAAAAGATAGAAGGTTTTATTCTTTTAAGTATGGGGACCAAAAAATAAGATATTTTTTCTTTTGACATGAACCAATTCAGAGAAATACTTCAGTAGAACATTTTGCAGGAAATACATACTTCATTGAGTCTCTCATCAAGGATGCCTCATTTTCCTTGACAGTAGGCTTTATGTTAAGAGAAGAAAGCAAGGAGGTCAGTGAATAGAGCATTGGGCCTGAAATGAGGAAGACATGAGTTCAAATCCAGTCTTAGACACATATTAACTGTGTGACTCTGGGCACAAGTCACTTAACCTTTGTTTGCCTCAGTTTCTACATATATAAAACAGGAAAAACAATAGCCCTGACCTCAAATGGTCGCTATGAATATCTGATGAGATAAAGTTTGTAAAAAGACTTTGCAAACCTTAAAGTATTATCTAATGGCAGCTATTATCAAAAGATGATAATGCCATGCCCTGACCAATAGGTGATAGACTTAAGATGTATAAGACATATATTTCCAGACACAGCATAAGGGTTATGGGATTTAAAGATCTTCCATGCCCCATTGGACTTGCTGATGTAGCAGGAAGGGGTGGGGCAAGAGGAAGCAGAAGCCAAGCTAGAGTTCCTGCAGTGACTGGCAACGGCTACGGCAGCGGCAGTAGGAGAGGTAGTCCCGAGGTGGAGGTGGAGGCGCAAACCCCTTTTTGAGCCAGCCAGAATTTCTGCTAAGGACTCCTGCTGAGGACTGCCAGGGGCCGGAGCTGCTGGGAGCACGCTTCCTGGACGCTGAGTAGTTGCTGTGAGTGGGGAGAGGAAGACCTTTGCCTGAGGTAGCCTGTTCTGTTTTAAAGGCTTGAGAATGTGGGTGCTTTCTACTTTATCTACCTGTGCCAATTTCATAACTACTCTGATGGCTTTGACTTTCTGGTTTAGGGACTCAGTCTTTTGGTATTTTAATAAATGTTCTCTCTTTATCCCCCATATGGAAAGCCTGATATATTTTGTGATTGACAACTACATCAGCATATTTACAATTGCTGTAGGCATTGTGAATATTGCATTGCTGATATACAGTCAATGTGGTCATTATGTATATATATGTGCGTGTATATATATGTATATATGTGCATGTATATATATATATTAGTTACAAGAATATTAGTTCACAAGAGTTTTGTTATACTTTTTTTTCAATTGAGGGACAAGTTTGGGTGATATGAAGGAGAATAATGATAGCTTTGAAAGTTACTTGCTGTAAGCCATAACAAAAGGGAAAGGATCTATTTGTACAAAAAATATTTATAGCGGCTCTTTTTGCGATGGCTAAGAGCTGAAAATCAAAAGGATGCCCATCAATTGGGGAATAGCTGAACAAGCTGTGGTATATGATTGTCATGGAATATTAATTGTGCTATAAGAAATGACAAACAGGATGATTCCAGAAAAACTGGAAAGACTTACATGAACAGATGCACTGTGAAAGGAACAGAACCAGGAGGAGACTGTACACAGAAAAACAATATTATTCAATGAAGAATTGTGAATGACTTAGCTATTTTCATCAATATAATGATGTAAGACAATCCCAAAGTACTAACGATGAAGCATACTACCCACTGCCAGAGAAAGAACTTACATTAATTGAATACAGACTGAAGCATGTTTTTTTTCACTTCCTTTCATTTTTCTCTTTTATTTGAATATTCTTGTGCAAAATGACTAATAGGGAAATGTTTTACATAATTGCACCTATATCTGATTACTTATCATCTAAGAGAGGGGAAAAGGGGGAGGGGGGAAGAATAGAATTTAGAACTCAAAACTTTAAAGAGAAATGTTTAAAAAAATTAAAAAGAAAGTTATTTGCTGAATTCATACACTTAAATACTTAAAAAGAAAAAAGTACATGATGAAGATTTGCAGTCATGTGTATGGTCCTCTTTTTCTCTTCTACTTAATAATTATATGTATTATTCAGTGTTTGTTAATTTCATAAATTAAAAATAAAATGAGCTTTAAAAATAAAGAAAATTAAAAGAAAAGAGCCAAAATTTATGCTTCATTGTGGTTAGTTTGCTTCTTAGAGAGTTAAAACTTTTGTAAAAAGGAAAAAAAAAACAATTTGTTGGTTGCATCAGTCTTTGAAACATTGCCAAGTCTCAAGGAAGAGATCTATGATCACTCAAAGAAGTTTGGCCTGTCCATTCATACAGGAAAGACCTAGTGTATGAAAAATGTCTATCACTCAGAATTTAACATACTTTTGTATGGACACTTTATCACTGACCATATAAATCCCTGTCCATCAGTCAATTAACATTTAATAAGCACCTAGTAGGTTCCAAAAACTCTGCTAAGCATGGCGATATAAAAAGAGGCAGAAGACAATCCCTGTCTTCAAGGAACTTGCAATCTAATGGGGGGAGGGCAATAAGCAAACAAATATATGCAAACAAACTATATACAGTATAAATAGGAAATAATTAAGAGAGGTTAGAAAAGGTTTCCTGTAGAAGAAGGGCTATTAGTTGGGACCTACAAGAAGTCAGGGAAGGCAAAAGGTAGAAGAAACAAGGAAGGAGAACATTCTAGGCATAGAAGATAACCAGAAAAAATGCCCAGAGCCAAGAGACAGCATCAGCCAGGAGGTTGGAGTCACTGATTCAAAGAATGTGTGGCAGGTAGGGAAGTGTAAGATACCTGGAAAGGTAGGAGGGGGCTAAAATCTGAAGGGCTTTAAATGCTAGAGGATTTTGTATTTTATCCTTGAGACAATAGGGAGTCTCTGAAAGTTATTGGGGAGCGGGGGGGTGGGGGGGAGACAGGGAGGGGATGGGGAAGGAGCAACGTGGTTGTATCTGCGTTTTAAGAAGATCACTCTAGTTCCTGAATGGAGGATGGATTCCAGAGGGGTGAGACTTGAGGCAGAAAGACTTACCAATAAGCTATTAAAATAGCCTTCACCAGAGTGATGGTAATGCCAGAGGAGAGAAGAGGTTACATTCAAAAGATGTTACAAAGGTGAAATCAACAGGCCTTGGCAACAGCTTGGATATGGGGAGGGAGGAGTGAGAGATGGTGAGGATTCCAAAATGACACCAAGGTTGAAAGCCTGAACAACTAGTAAGAAGGTGTTGCCCTATACAGTGATAGAGAAGGTAGAGTGGGGGGAAAATGAGTTCTGTTTTGGTCATATTAAATGTAAGATGTCTAACAGACATCCAGTTTGAGATGTCTGAAAGGCAGTTGGAGATATGAGTGAAGATCGGCAGTCGTTGGAACAGAATAGGTAGATTTGGCAATTTTCAGCATAGATCTCTATTAATTCTATGGGAACTGAAGACATCACCAAGTGAAGTATTATAGATGGAGAAGAGGGGACAGTACAGATCCCTATGGTGCACCTATGGTTGCTGGGCATGACTTGAGTGAGAATCCAGCAAGGGAGACTAAGGAGGGAGTCTGAAAGGTAGGAAGAAAACCCCTAGAGAAGAAAACATCAAAGCAGAGAGAGTGATCAACAAAGCCATATTGTAGGAAAATCAAGAATAAGGACTGAGAAAACATCACCAGACTTGATCATCAGTAACTTTGGAGAGAGAAGTTTTGAGGGAATGAAGAATTAGGACCTTAGATTCTAAGAAAAGAATGAGAGGAGAGAAAGTGACGGTACAAAGGTTAGAAGAAATATAGGACGATAGTGGGAATGGAAGGATCACATAAGGGGTTTTTGCTGGTGAGTGAGACATAAGCATGTTTATAGGAGACACTGAAGTAATGTGATAGAGTGGAGATGACAGACAGGGCAATTTTTTGGAGTAAATGGAATGAAATGTGATTGCTTGAGTACATAAAAGTATTATCCTTTGTAAAGATCATCATGTGAGACCAGAGCAAAGGGGAAGACTGTGGCAAAAGACGTCTGAGTGTTATGATGAAGAAGCCTGCTCACAGCAAACGCCCTTGATATTTTGGTGAAATTTGAGGCAAGATTCTTATCTAAGAGGGTAAGGGGAGGAGGACCATGGGACATTTGAAGAGGGATAAAAAGATTTGAAAAAGCCTCTTTGGGGAATATAAGAGTAAATGGATAAGCACCTTGCTAGAAGAGAATAACCCACTGGCACTGGGGCCTAACTGAGATGGCGTAACATGAATCTGCAGCCGGCCCAATCAGGAAGGTTGCGTGATGTTCTTCATCCTGGGGCATACATTACAAATGAACAAGAAGCTGTCCTCAGAGTTGAACAGGAGGTCCAGGAGAATAAGTTAGATGTCCTTTTAAAAACTACAATGCTAAATCATGGATGCCAAGCTTACCATAAAAGCAAAGACTTGATTTTTAACGCTAATGTAATACTTATGGCTATTGCTGTGGAGGATAGAATTGGCCCTCAGTACTTTAACTTTTCTGTTCCTTCCTCCCTACTAGATAGGCGAAGAGCTTAGTCTTTCCCAGACCCACCCCCCAAAGGGTGGTTTAGGCGTGATGTTTTCTCTGGTCCTACCTTCCTAGCTACCTAATTTTTTCGTTTAAAGATCTAATTAGCTCTCCTGGGTTGTAACAATTAGCTTTCTTTCCTTTTTTAGCCTTGGGGCAACTAGAGCTGCATTAATTTAGCATCACCTTTAAAGAACCTAGGAGTCATCTTCATCTCATTATGAAACATTAAGGAAGGAATCCTGTAGAGGATATGTAAGTTCTCAGGACCACACTGTCCCTTTTTCTGTTTTATAGAGAGAATATCAAACAAAAAGTTATTATTACAATCACAGTAGCTCAAGCCCCCAACTTGAAATTCCTAATATTTTAGGAAAATTCCCAACATTTATGCAGAGTTTGGACCTTCTGCCCTAATTTAAGTTTTTGTTTGTCTCTAGCTAACCCTTGTCCTTTTCACATTTGAGACAAAAATCAGGATCCAGGGAACATTTAGGTAAAAGATGCAGAAACATAATGTCGGTATCAATTCCTGGACAGACTGAGGGAAGGGAAGTCAAGGAGAGAGCAGAACCTCAGCCTTCAAAAAGATGGGCATAACTGGAAGTTTCAGTCCAAGTCTTCTGATTCACAAAGCTTGCAGAAGTCCAATGACCCTCCTCTATTGCTTCCTTCTCTACAGCAGCTCAGCCCTACTTCTGCTTTCTCATTTAAAGCTTTCCTTTTGCTTGCTCTTTTCATCTATTGTGCCACTGACACAACGATCCCTTGTGCCATGCTTACAGGCTCATCTGTTTAAGGACTAGGAAGGAAGTCTGCCATCCTCTCCCTGCTGATGTGCTCCTCAGCTCCTCAAGTTTCTGCCTTTTACTCTCAGTCCACATCTTGGACTTGATAGTGGTGTCCTTTTAAGAACTCCAAGTGTGACTCCAGTGTGACTTCCAGCTCAGACTGCAATAGTCCCAAATTGCTTTCAAGGCTCAGAAGGAATGCGCATCCCTCTCAATTACAAATCCCAGGATGCTAGTCAGTTTCCAAGCTCCTCTTACATTCTGCTAGTGCTGCCTTGAGACTTCATCCAAAGAACTAAAAACTAACATCACACCAAGAGAGCAATGCAGAAACACATGTGGTTGTAAAAAGGCTGCAAAAAATGGCCAGTTTGGAAATTCAAGAACAAGATGACATCAGTGAATTGAACAATAGGAAATAGCAGTTGCTCATACGTGTGGAGGGTGAAATATGAAAAGATTAAGGAAACAAAAGTTTGAGCTTCCGAACATTAATTTATTAAGCAATGCATGCTAACTGCATAACAAATCAGGACCAGGTTTCCTCAGCTTTGTCACCAAACCCCAAGTATGGGGGGAGATAGGGTTTTATGCATTAAAAGATAATTAATAGAATATGAAGCAGGATACAAGAGTGGGTGATCTGATTTCTAACTGGAAGAAAGATTGAGGGCTTTTTGAGTTGGGAAGGGTTTGAGTGAGTTTCAAGAGTTGGGAGAGAGGAAAGCAAGTGGGTATAATTTCCTGAAGTTAAAAAAGTCTCAAGTGTCTATATTCAATCAAAGGAACATGGAAAGAGTAACTGATTGACCAGTACAGGGCCAGTTTTCAGATAAGACATATGGATAGCTTGAGATATGTAATTGTGAGAAAATGCCTTGCATCAATCTGCAGATCTGACTGGGTTTTTGGTTAGAGTAATGTAGGTCTTTAGTTAAGGGTCTCTAATCAACAGGTGGTCAACACTTAGCCACACGGAGCTAGGTTCAAACAATGTGATAAAATTTTCTCACATAATTATTAATCATTATAAATATGTATAATTTATTTATTATTATATGATATTATTAATATAAATTATATAGATATAATGTTAGTTAATATAAATATGACATAATGTTATATCATATTAAATATTTATTTAATTATTCCCATGATTAAATAAAATATTCTCACAAGGCAGAAATTGGGCTAGACCCATAATTAAATAGAAAGACAACTGAGATAGATCCAGAATTGAGCCACAAGATGGAGTCAGTATGATTCACTCAATTCCCAGAATTCACTCATATAATAAGAATGGACAATGACAGGCAGCCAGGCTGCTACACTGGCACCCACACAATATCAAGAAATAGTGAGACAGGCCCACAACACATTAGGGTGACCCCTTGTGGTGAACTTAAGGGAAAACATGGGCAAATGTCACACAGAAAGGAAAGGCATGAATGGGATACTAATTGAATCCCTGGAGGAGTCTTCCAAATCCTTATGATAACAATTGAGTCAAATAACAATATTTGAGTCAACAAAGAGGAATCTTAAAAGTATCACTTGGTTTCTATTGTTTCCTCTATGGAAGACAGGAAATCAGTGTAAATTATTAATGTACAGAGTTGCCATATAAACCTGTAGCAACCAATGTTGTCTTCATCTTTGGGAGAGAAAAACAAATTATGGAAAATAAATAGAAAGTCTGGAGGTTGTGTTTGAAATTTAGAGCTCTTGGCTAAGAACTAGAAGCAATTTCTCTACAGTAAGACTATATGATAAGCCTTTCACATTCAGCAAGAATGGTCTTTGGAGAACAATTGCACCTTCCATCTTCAGGCCTATATTCAAAATCTTTCCAGTTTTATAGAACTTATAGAACTAGAATTTTTTTTGGCATAGCTTCTAAGAATACAGGGTCATTTCCACACCATAAGTAGGTATTAAAGGACAACTTTAGTAGAGGACATGTGTGTGTACACACACACACACACACACACACACACACACATATATTAAGATGTGCCTACATTGTGTTTGGGGAGTCTATGAATTAGACTCCATTCTGTTTTACTGTCATAGTCCCTGGATATCTAATATAAATGTCTCCAAGGGAGAAAAAATCGAAAATTTATCAAGGATGTCACTACTGATGATTGTGTGATAGATTTATATTGCCTCACCCCTTAGTGTTCTTGGAACCTAAAACCTCAGGCAACTTGGCTACATGGCCTAGAACACAAAACATATCCAGAATCCATGCAACACAAGGGAACACAAATACAGGCATACAAAAAAAAACCAAAACACCCAAGAACATTAAATACCCATAGTTCACCACGAAGTTCTTACCTAGTCTTTTTCCCTCACTACCCTTTAAAAAAAATCATTTTAATGGACCAGTCTATAAATTCCAAGAAAGAAGTTATGTTGCTCTCAGCTTTTCGGTGCTGCCCCCCACTGTGGGAACAAGGTGGGTACTCTACTAGAAAGCAACTAATATAAATAGAAATGTACATGTATAGCTGAAAAGCTGAAAATCTTAATAGAAAGGAACTTAGAAATACAGCTAAAACGTTAGGCATCTGGGTATATTGATTTAAAATAAGCAGACACTAAAATGCAGCAAACAAGATAGAAGCAGACTAGAAAGCCACAAATATAGATGCCAATTATAGATCCCACCTCTTCTTCCCTCACGGTTCAATTACCTTGCCTTTCTTATTGGCATTATCTTTCATTTGAATTGTGATTAAATTGCAGAGCAAAAAATGTCATTAGGTATCTATAAATAATGGCTAAAGATCGAATGCTGTCAAAAGTAAGGAAAACTAATTAGCAGATGCATTAATTGTGTTTTCATATACAATATTATTCTGAAAACTAATTTTAATTAGTTTTTAAATTATAATTAAAACCTTTTGCTTTGATCAGAGATGCTACCATGGTAACATATTGCCACAGTATTGTCCACAAAATAAATGTTGCTTAATACTTGCTAATTGATTAGTTGTATATTGCTATGTACCTGGATTTTTAGCATGAAATGAAAAAGGTGATATGTGGACAGCTATCATTTGTAAGAGTCTTTGATACAACCTTTCATCTGAGAAAATCACCAACAAGCTTTGGAAATAGAAATATGAAAAAAATCTCATTAATTTCCTTGCTGTTGTGCCCTGCCATGAATTATATACTCATCAAATTTTATAGCTAAAAAAGGACTTTAGAGATCAGTTGACATTTAGCTTCTCTCTAACCATGATATATGTATGTGTATGTATACTGAAAAATCAGGTAATTAGATCTGAAGGAATTGTGTTACTGATTTTTAAAATGTAAATGTTTTATTTAGTTATCAAGGAAGAGTTCTGCCTTCTTAGAATCCTTAGCTTCTTAAAATTGTTTGTATCTGGTTCATTTATTTATGATTTATACCCTCAACTATTTACAAAAAAGTACTCAAGGTTTACAATATTAAACATAATGCAAAAAAATTAATCTAATAAGACATTTTCCCTTCCTGAGGCTCATCACTAGTTTGGCTGCAGGATATTTAGCTTTTCAGCTCAATTCCCAAAGATTAAGTTATAGAAGCATTGCCGTGAACATTAATATAATAATATTAGTTAACATTATATAACAATTTGAGGTATACAAAGCATTTTACACGTATTATCTCTTTTGATTATCACAACCCTATGAGGTAAGTGCTGCTATTATTATTATTCCCATTTTACAGATGAGTAAAACTAAGAATGAGAGAGGTTGATTGATTTGCCTAGTCCTTCAGTAGGTTAAGTATCTGAGGCCAGATTAGAGTGAAATCTCCAGGTTTACAAGTACAACATTGTATCTATTTTACCACTTAGTGACAAACACGCCTCTTTATCAACCCTGCTCTCAGTGCTTATTGTTTATTTAATTGATTATTGCTATCCACATTAAGAATTATTAGAACATAGAAACAATTTTTAATGATCCTGAAAAAAATAATGAAATTCCTTGTTTCAAAGCTTTCTTGTATTAAAACCTTTAGTGAATATAGTTAAACAAGCAAATATAGTTATTACCTAACTTAACGGACATGGCTAGGAAGTGACATGTTTGGGATATAGTAAAACTTTTTGTTTTAATACCTTGATGCTTAAAAAAATCATTCTAGGGGTGACTAGGTGGTAAAGTGAATAGAGCACCAGCCCTGGAGTCAGGAGGACCTGAGTTCAAAGCCTCAGACACTTAACACTTAGCCATGTGAACCTGGACAAATCACTTAACCCAACTGCCCTGCCTTCCCCCTCCAAAACAGCCAAAAATAAAATAAAATAAAAATCATTCTAAAATATGTGAAATCCTCATTAGGAGGTACTGGAATTGGAGAAGCATCCACCTGGCTCCATCCCTTTCTGTTCCCCTCCCCCCTCCAGTCCTCCCCAGAGTGACTAAAGTCAATCAAACCACCCAAGAAATAAATTGAAATCTGTGCCTATAGGGTCCCAGTCTATGAAAGCTTCCACCATCTGCCTATGGGGTCATTTCAGTGAGACCTCAACCCCAAGAACACTTTAATCACAAACATATGATGTAAGTAGCACAAACATGGCTGCCTCATCCTATAGATGAGGATACTGAAGTTCATAATTGACTCATGGTTCAGTGTCAAGTGAGACCTCCTTCAGTGGCCAGATCAATATACATCTGGAGAGGATGAGACTATGAAAGGTCTACTACATCAACATTCTGAACAAATCCCCTCTTTCCAGCTGGGAAAACTATACCTTCCTGCTGTTCCCTCTGCCACCATGAGGCTACAGGATCTACAAGCTTCTTCATGAACCATCTCTCCTGTGGCTACTGTGCTGCTGTCTCACCTCACTCCACCCCATCCCATCCCAGCTCTCTTCTTATTCATCTCATCCAGTCTCTCTTCTCCTCATCCCCTACCATTATTGCCCACTTCTCTTCATCCCCAATCATTCTCTTCCATTGTGTAGGTGCTGGTGTCCTTAGATTTCCACAAGAAAACAAGAGAGAAATGGGTTCAAATGTTGTCAAAGCTGTGGTGGTCAGTGCCCTTGTGACATAGCATCATTATTTCCTGGATCTTTGGTGTCAGAAGTGCATTGAGACCTCTAGTATACCATACATATAATGAATAGTGCCTGGCTCATAATGAGCACTTAATCAGTGCTGGGTGTGAGGAAAGGGGAGGGAATAAACATTTACATAGCTCCTACCTCATTTGATTCTCAACAGTCCTAGGAGGTAGTACTATTATTAGCCCTATTTTACTGTAGAGGAAATTGAGTCAGGCATAAGGTTGAGTAATTCACCCAGAGTCACACAGGTAGTAAGTATCTAAGGGAGGATTTGGGGGTGGCTAGGTAGTGCAGTGAATAGAGCACTGGCCCTGGAGTTAGGAGGACCCAAATTCAAATCTGGCCTCAGACACTTAACACTTACTAGCCGTGTGATCTTGGGCAAGTCACTTAACTCCAACTGCCCTGTCTTCCCCCCTCCAAAAAGAAGAAAAAAGAAAGTAAGGTAGGATTTGAACTCAAGTCTTTCTGACTTTAGGCCTGGTGCTTATCGACAAATTGACTGACAGATCAAACAAAAGAAAAACAAATAAGGAAAACAACCCATCTTACCAGACACCCCAGACCTTCATTTCTCTGC
The DNA here is from genome assembly GCF_028583685.1 of Petaurus breviceps papuanus. NCBI lineage: Eukaryota > Metazoa > Chordata > Mammalia > Diprotodontia > Petauridae > Petaurus > Petaurus breviceps. Next base: position 10,922,367 of record NW_027185665.1, on the reverse strand, counting down.
CACACAAAGATCTTTCTTCTCTTGTTAATAGGGTCAGTTTTCAACATAAAGTTCAACACTGGCCCAGAAACATGGACTACCTGTCCTTTTATCAGCTAGCTATTTGATACCTCAGAAAGATAAAAACTGGGACCCTCATTAGGGATATTGCCAACAGCTCCTGCCTTCCTGCTCAACAGATGAACTTACCTACCTTCCTAATTATAGTAAAATACTGTGCATACTTTGACATTCCCTTTTCATTAGCAAACTCTCCTTCATTGTTTCCTTTTATATACCTTTCATCTCCTTTCATTAACTGAAACAAAATTTTCCCCTAGAATTCTACATCTCTGGCAGCCCTCCCTGATGCAGACTTTTCTTTTTTGCACTCTTCACCCTCTCCAGCTCTCCTTTTCATAGAGCCTGGGGATGGATCCAGTGACTCCTTGCACCCCACTGCCACTTCCTGGCCCATACTTTGACAAAATTATTCAACAACTTCCTCTTTGAAATTCATGCCATCTGACTAAGCCAGCACGTCAAAGATCGCTGCATATGACTCAGTCTTCCTTTCTATCTCTTACCCTACAATCATCTTCAACATCAGCCATGTTGATGCCATAATCTTGGAAACGTCAAAACCCTTATTAATGACATTTCTATCATCCTATTTTCAGAATTCTTAGAACTCTTTGTCTCTCATGATCTCCATCTCTAATCTACTTCATCAGTCAGGAGGATCACATCTTACTGTCCCTCAAATGAATCCATCATTATACTATGATACTCATCTCTCTGAAGACAATCTTCTGTCTGTCCACTTTTTCCAGTCCTCTTAATTTCACTACATCTGTTCTTTACCCTCATCACGTCCTTTGGTCCCTACATGCTCCCTGTTCACTGATTGCTTTCTGGTTCTATCCTGCCTTCCCTTCCCTTCCTACCCAGGGTGGTAGCCTCTGATATTTCCTTCCATTTCAGAGATTCAGCTAGCCTGAAGGGATCCATTTCCATCATACTCTCTCCCCTAGCCTCTACCCTGTTGTCTTCTGCCATTGCCAGTCTGCTGATCCTAAACATAGGTAACTCTTCATTCACAAAGACAGGATCTCAAGAACGGGAAAAAGCCTCAGCAGCTATCCAGTCCAGCCCATACCTAAACAAGAGCCTCTCTGTAACACACCAAGTGGTAGTCCAGCTTCTGCTTGAAGGCCTCTTTCTAATGAGTGGGAAATAATTCCCTCCAAAAGCAGCCCATTTACTTTGGGATGCTGTCAATTGATAACAAGTTTGTTGTTTATGTTTCTTTTCCCCCTTACATCAAGTTTAAATCTGCCTCTCTGAAGCATCTGCCTTTTCCAATTCTATTCCCAAATGGCTGAACATTCCTGAAAAAAAAAAATCACAAAACTGCTGACTTGGAAGACAATAAATTTATATTCTCTATCCTCAATTGATCTTAGCTGATGCACAACCATTTTATTCAGGACTTTATTACACTTTCTACAAGAGCTTTTTCAAACCTCCGCTTTTATCTGCAAGCCCCAAATGCAACCCCAGTACTTCATTCTCAACAGATACCTCACCACCTAATTTATCCAGATAATCAAAGCTATTTAAACTCAAACCCCATCACATTCTCTCTGTTCTCTAAGTTTCTCAATGTCCTTATCTATTTCTCCTTCCTTCCTTGCCAAAGCAAAACCCTCTACTTATGCCCTCGATCCTATAATAAATCACATTTATGATTCAGGTTAAGGTTCAAAAAGTGCTTTTCTCACAACTTAGAGAGGTATGAAACCTTGTTTCTGTACATATTGGGTCTCCTCTCCCATGCATCTTCTTTCTTTCACTCCCTAATTCCCTTCAGGCAACAAATATTTTCAAAACTCCCTTATCATAAAAACAACATCCATAATCCCACCAGCCCTTTACGTAATTATCCGATCTCTCTTCTCCCCTTCACAATCAAGGTTCTAGAAGCTGTATTCTATAATTAGTCTTTACTTCCTTACTGTCTACTTCTTCCTTAATCCTCCTTACATGCTGACATATGCATAACATGCTACCAAAAAACTCTCTCAAATATTACTAATGGCCTTTTTTTTCTTTCCTTATCCTTTACTTCTTAGGTATTTGATATCGTGAACCACACAGGATCCTTCTGAGGCTCAGCAAAATATTGATATCAATAAACCTTCCCTTCTTACCTTCCTTTCTTTGGCTTCCATGACATTATATCTTAATTGCCCTCCTCCTACCTTTTGTTTCTTTTTGGCAGATTTCTTATTATTCTCTTATTCTTTGAATGTAACCATCCCCAAGGCTCTAGCTTGGCTCCTCTTCTTTCTCTACATTCTCCTTTTTTTTCCAAATTTTATTTAGCCTCAAACGCCACAACACAAATACAGAATAGAGAAAAGAAACAAAATCCCATAGTAAATTTAAATATTGAAACTTAAATACAAAGTTAGAAAGGAAAAAAAAGTATGTCATGTGCATGGCAGAACATGAGAGGATTCAAAATATGTAACAATAAATTTTCATTTCAAGAGAGCCTATATGATAAATAATAGTCATTGTGCTGAGAATCCTCCATGTCTGCTTTGCTTCCTTGTGAGTTTTCTTTTGTTCTCTGCTGTACACATTTTTACTTTGTTCTTTTTTCCCTCCCCCCCAACCCCTCCCAGAAGGCCACAATAAAGTTCAGATATGTTTCTCTATAGCTATAGATATATAAATACACACACACACACACACACACACACACACACACACACACACACATATATATAGACATATACTTCCCCAAACCTATTCTACTCCTGATCTTTGTTTTTGTGGATGTGCATATCTCTTGTTTCCTATCCCTCTTGCCTATTCTGCTTTACTTCTACCCACTACCTTGCCCTCCTTACAATTCTCCCTTTTGAACTCATTCACTACCATGGCTTTCATTATGGCCTTTCTGTAGATTACTGAAAAATCTGTATCACCCTTAACTTCTCCTTGAGTTCAAGTCTTCTATCTCCAATCACTTCCTGCATAGCCTCTACCTGAATCTCCCCCAAATGCTACATGTCTAAGCTATACTCATTATCTTCCCCCTCAAAACCTGCCCTGTCCCCTAACATTTCCATTTACGTTGCTGATGCCCTTTCTAGTCACTCGGGTTCGAAATCCTAGAGTCACATTTGACTTATACATCTCCTTCATTGTATCTTTCCACAACATTCAACCAGTAGACAATTTTAAGGAGTCTCTCCAACACGTTTTTTCTTCTTCTGCTATAGCCCCTCTCATTCAGGTTCTTATCTATCCTCATGCAAACTATTTTTTAAATCCTGAGTTGTCTTTCTGTCTCTAATCCATCTCCTCCCTGATTCACCCTTCACATCATTGCCCAAGGAACATTTCTAATGTGCCATTCTGATCACATCACCCTTCTATTGAAAAGCATTAATGGCTCCCCTTTGCCTATAAAATAAAACATACACTGAGTCCCATCATTAAAACTCTTCACAATGTAGTTCCTAATCACTTATTCAGTCATACTTCTTCTTTTCCTGTAATCGATGCTCAAAATCATCTGGACTACTCTCAGTCCCCTATTCTTATCTTGCCTTGTCCATCTCCATGTTCCCTCTCATACCATCTTTCCATACTTGTACAGGATTCTCTGCTTCTCTGTCTGGTAAAGCAAAAGGAAGGAAAACTGGGTTTTCCTTCAAAAACCTGTCCAGTTTTTTTCTCTCTCCAAGAAGACTTTGCTGATCCCCCTCAATGTAAGAGTGATCTCTCCCTCCCCAAATTTCTCAGAGCATTTTGCCAGGACCTCTCCTTTGCATTCATTAGACTCTCCCTGTGAGCTTCTTGGAGGCAAGATTTGCATTGCTTTCTTTGTATTTCTAACATCTAGCACAGTCCTTTTACACCACTGATTTTTCATAAATTTTTGTTGAACAATTTAGCCTTTTCTCAATGATTCAGTTTTGGTCACATAGTTGATTATAATGTGGGACATTACTTCTGTACTGGCCTTTGGATGTTCCCTGGGATTCAATTCCATGAATAACCCTTTAAATAAGCTTAATTTTTGTCATATGTCTCTTTCTCATAAAAGTGGATTGTTACCTGTATGACTTCCTAGAATGTACAACGCAGCTGTCTTTCCATTTTCTTGGCTTCAATAAAATCATCATTTTGACCATCTTTATCAGTACACTTTGACTTCTTAGTGTTATTCAAAATATTATCTGTTATTTCAACATTGGTACCATTCAATCTTGTCAAATTCAACCCACTTTCTCTGTCACCTACATTAACTTTTTGCTATATAAAATGGATGAGTCATATTTTATTCTGAAACCCACACATGCTGTCTTCTTTTATGGGAAAACATTACTGTCTTATACATTTTTATTACTGACTAGAGGAGAAGCAAGAAGTCTTCTTGGAAGATAAACTAACACTGACCCTTCCCAACTTTTCTGATCCCTTAGCCTCAATAAAAAATGTTATCTGCTTGTATTGTATTCCCTTGATCCCTATTAAGATGGCTGAAACTAATTTGATAAGTAATGAAAGACATTCAGTCAACAAGCACTTATTAATGTTTGCAATGTGCTAGCCCCTGCGCTGAGATGGGGATACAAGGAAAGCAAAAACAGTCCCTGCACTCATGGAGCTCACATTCTGATGTGGGAGATGAAATACAAACAACTATGTTTGTATAAAATTTGCTCTTATTGTTCAGTCATATCCTACTTTAAGTTACCACGTAGACTTTTTACATAGGGTTTCTTGGCAAAGATAATGATATGGTTTGTCAGAAGGGGAACTGAGGTAAATAAGGGTTAAGTGACTTGCCCGGGGTCACACAATGAGTAGGTGTCTAAGCCTGGATTTGAACTCAGATCTTCCTGCCTCTTGACCAGGTGTTCTGTCCACTGCACCACTTAGAATCCCTGCTGCATACAATAGGATACATAAGTATTCAGTGTACACGGAGGGTGGCATCAGAGGGAAGGCACAGGGTTGGGAAAAGAAGGGAAGGAGGCAGAGCTGAGAAAGGTGTTGTGTAGAAGGTGGGATTGAGCTGAGTCTTGAAAGAAGCCAAGAGACAGAGGTGATGAAGGAGAGAATTGCAAACATGGAGATAGCCAGTGAAAATGTGCAGAGGAAGGAGATGGAATGTCATGCATGCAAGGAATAGCAAGAGAGTCAGTGTTGCTGGACTGTCAACTAAAAAAAGGGAGTAGTGTATAAGACTAGAACCTTAGGGGACAGGTTGTGGAGGGCTTTAAAAGCAGTATACACACACACACACATACACATACACACATATGTATGTGTATGTATGTATGCATGCATGCATGTATATATTGATCCAGAATTTCCAGGATGAAGGCGCAGGGTGATATGGTCATATCTACTTCTTAGGAAGATCATTTTGGCAGCTGAGAGGAAAAAGGACTGCAAAAAGGAGAGACTTGAGGCAAAGTGACTAACTAGCAGCCTATTGCAATAATGAAGTGATGAGGACCTGAACCTGTGTAAGCAAAAAGGAGATGTAGACTACAAGAGATGCTGCAGAGATAAAAACAAGATTCAACAACATATTAGATATGTGGGGTGAAGATGAGAGAGAATTCAAGGATAACACCTAGGTTGAGTCTAGGTTGACTGAGAGAACTAGGAGGCAATCTTGGCTGTAAAAAGGAAGTTCAAAAGATGTTTGCCTCAGTTTCCTCATCTGTAAAATAGGAATATAATAGCACTTACCCTTGAGAGTTGTTGTGAGGATCAAATTGAGATAATAATTGGGAAGTACTCAGCACTGTGTCTGGCATATGTATGGTAAGCACTATATAAATGTCAGTTATTGTTGTATTTGAGATGTCTATGGAGCATGTCCAATAGGAAGCTGGTGAAATGAGATTTGAAGCCGGGAGAGAGGGTAGGGCTGAATAAATATATCCAAGAATCATCTGCACAAAGATGATGAATGAACCCACAGGAGCTGATGAGATATTGTAGAAGGAGAAAACAAGATGCTGGGGACAGAACCTCAGGCAAGAACTAAGTGTGGCCTAGATAAGAATCTGTCTAAGGAAATGAGAGTGGTCATAGAGGTAGGCAGAGGACCAAGAAAGAGGAGAGAGTATCCAGGAAAAGAGAGGGATCGAAAGTGTCAAAGGATGCAGGGAAGTCAAGAAGAACGCCGAAAAGAACATTTGATTTGGCAATTCAGAGAGAACTTATCTTCGGAAAGAGAAGTTCCAGTTGAAGGATCATTTTGGAAACCAGATTGCAGAAAGTTTAGAAGTAAGAAAAGCAGATGCAGGCACTGATTTTAGATGTCTTTCTGACAGTTATCCATGAAAGGAAGGAGAAATATAGGATGATGGCTAGTGGGAATGGTTGAATTTAGGGCTTGGCGGCTTTTTTAATGAGGGAAAAATGAGCATGTTTGTAGGCAGCAGGAAAGCAGACTGTAGATAAGAGAGATTAGCAATGAGTGAGAGTGGAGATGAAAGGGAAGAGCAATCTTCTGAAGAAGGTAGAATTGAATAGGATCATTCATGCATATAACAAAAAAGAAAGATGGCATCTTCCTGTGAGACAAGGATAAAGGAGTTAGTCAAGGAATTCATCTGAATGATAAGAGGAAGAGAAAGGAAGAAGAGGGAGCTGTCAGCAAATGGCCTCAATATTTTCAAAGAAATCTGTGGCAAGTTTTTCAACTAAGGGGGTAAGAAAGGGGTACAATTAGAAGCCTGAAGAATGAGGAAAAGGTTTGGAAGAGTTCCTGTGGTGAGTACATTAATTAATCAATTAAAGAGGTGTTAAAAGTTGTCTTGCTAGTGAGGACCCAGTTAAAATTGTGTAATATAATCACCCTATTAAATAGGGTGTGATCAGGATTTGGTATTATGCTCCTCAACTTTGTTTCTATTTTCAGCTCAACTCAACAAACATTTATTAAACACATATTTCTATCCAAAGCTCTTGGAAGATTCATGAAAGATGAGTAAAATCTAAACAGTCAGTGGGGAAAATAATTAGGAGCAAGAAGAAAATGATTAAAAGTGACTAAATGCAAGAGGTCAGGGTTTTGAGGAGTCCCACCTTTGATGCTAACTTGTTCCATGAACTTGGATAAGTCATTTAATATTTAAGAATGAAATTCCTCATGTATGAAATGGGGGAGTTGAACAAGATTATGGTGAATATTTCTTTTAGCTCTAAGTCAATTATGCTGCATAGGTAGCCATCTACTCTGAAAAAATGAACTCATCGGGAAAGTCTGATATTCAAGCTATGTAAGAAAATAGTACAAATACATAAAAGCAAAAGCCCTTCCTCAATAGAGAAGTGGTTGTTCAAAGGATATGGACATTTTTAAAAGAAGAAATGCAATCAACAACTATGGGAGGAAAGGCTCCAAATAACTAATAATGAGAGAAATGAAAATTAAAATCACCCAAAGATCACACTTATCAATTTGTCAAAGACAAAAGCACACAAACACAAACAACTAGTGTCAGAGGAAATGGAAAATTGACATTAATACGCTGTTGGCAGAGCTATGCAGTCGTTCAACCATCCTGGACAATAATTTGGACTCTGCAAGAAAGCGACATTGGTCATTTGAGAACTATACTGCTATACCTTTAGATCCAGTGGCATATACTCTACTGGACATATACCCCCAAGGAGGGCATTGATAGAAAGGTCTTAAGTATAACAAATTATTCAGAGCATCATTCTTTGTAGCATCAAGAAAAAAACTGTAAAGGGAAAAGAGTAATGACCTAATGTAAAATTTTTGAACACAGTATATAGAATGCTAGTGTACCATAAGAAATGACAAATATGAGAAATCCCGGGAAACATGGAAAGATTTTTATGAAGAGATACAGACCAAAGTAGAAATGCAAGAACAGCACACCCCAAGAAAAATTATGTGAATTAAATTAAAAATTAAAAACACAAAAAGACAGTTGAATCAGACCCATTTTTATAATGCTCACAAGTGTGACCTGAAGGACAATCCTGCAAAGCGGACTAAGATGGAGTAGTCAGACAGGTAGGAGGAGAACCAGGACAGAGAAGTGTCACAAAAATAGAGAGGAATATCCAGGAGAAGAGGGCGATCCTAAGTGTCAAGGGTGGCAGAGAGCTCAAGAAAGATGAAGAGATGAGAATGAGGAAAGGCCATCAGACTTGGCAATCAAGATATCATTTGGTAACTTTGGAGAGGGCGGTTTCCAGTGAGGTCAGAAGTCAGACTGTGGAGAAATCTGAAAGAGAGCATCAAGAAGGAAAGTAGACGTATTGGTTTCATCCAGCCTTCTCAAGGAGGTCAGCTACAAAAGGGAGACATATGGAATGAGAGCTTAGGGGATGGAGAGATCAAGTGAGGGTTTTTTGAGGTGGAGGAGACATGAGTATGTTTGTAGGCAGTAGAAAAGTTGCCAGTATACAGAGAGGGATTGAAATGGAAAAAACAAGAAGGTGAAGATGATGGAAAGAGCGATATTCTGGCAAAGATAGGATGGAATGGGATCACTTGTACATGTAATGGGATTTGCTTTAACTAGAAGAAAGGCCATCCCTTCCTGTGAGGAAGGAGAGAGTAGGGGGAGGCTAGGTGGAGCAGTTAATAGAACACCAGCCCTGGAGTCAGGAGGACCTGAGTTCAAATCCAGCCTCAGACACTTAACATAAAAACTAGCTGTGTGACCTTGGGCCAGTCACTTAACCCCAATTGCCCTGCCCTCCCCCCTCAAAAAAAAAGCAAGGAAGATATCTGAATGGGAGATATCTGAATGACAAACTGAGGAAGAAGGGAGAAGAGGGAGCTTTTAGCAAATGGTCTCTTTTTTTCAGTGAAATATGAGGCAAGGTCTTCTACTGAGAGTATGGGGGAAGGGTACCATGAAAGGCTTGAGAAATGAAGTTTGGAATTGTTACTGTGTCGAGTATGACAGTGAATACAAGGGTAAAAGGATTTCCTTGCTTCAGTGTGGGCCCAGTGAATTAAGAAGCAAGGACTTTAACTTAAAAGGGTGAAGAGAGCTGGAGCTATGGGAGCTTTGGGCAAGTACAAAAAGGTCACTGAATACAGCTGCCCTCTTGACCTATGTAGAAGATAAGATGTGTTGTCAGATTTGGTTGCTTTTTCAATTGGCTTGGCCTATTTTTCTTTGTAAGAAAGAAAGGTTCATTGGGGAAGGGTAGTATATTAGGAAATGGTGGTGACATTTAGATATACATACAGGTACATATAGGAGCAGTGAGGTGGCACAGGGGATTGAGTGCCCGGCCTGGAGTTCAGGAAGACCTGAGTTCAAATGTAGCCTCAGACACATAATAGCCGTGGGACCCTGGGCAAGTCATTTAACACTGTGTGCTTCAGTTTCTTCATCTGTAAAATGAGCTGGAGAAGCAAATGGCAAACCGTTCCATTATCAAGAAAACCCCAAATGGGGGGTCACAAAAAGCTGGACATGACTGAAAATGACTAAACAAAATAGATGTATAAATGTATACACACATATGTTTATACACGTACATATGTGCATACATGTATGTGCATGCATATATGTTGCCCCATTTTTTAAATGGGGAAGAAGGGATGAATACTCCTTCCAAAATGTCATATTTAAATCCATATAATAGCTTTCCTCCTAACTAGTTCTAGATTATTTCCTCCATGGAAAAAGTCTTTATATTAGTATTAGACATAAAGACTGCTGTTCCTTCCAGTCTAAGAATATTCTACCTAGTAGGGGTAAAGTCAAAAACATTCAATTTAGGTAGGAACAAAAGCTATGAATTTAGGCCATTGAGGTAATTCTTTTGAATCCAGAGCTCCAGGGAGTTACTTATCAGCCCAACTCCCAGCTGCCAGGAGATATAATGGCCAGATTGCTCCCACTCCCTCCTCCTTCCCAGGGAGTGAGTGGGCTGGGGAGAAAGAGAATGATGCTTCCCCCTAAGCCCTCAGGCCACATAAAACATTGTGGGGATTGCAGAAGGCTGGGGAATAATCACTCAGAAAGTGGTCACTGTATAGCGGTTACAACACCACAGGAAGAGGGTTTGGAGGAAAGTGCAAGGACAGAGTGGTGAGGAGTAGGCAAAGGGAGAATCAGAAGGAAAGCATCCCCTCAAGGAAGGTTCAGAGATTTAAAATATAATGGTGTCAGTACTATGCAGTTGGAATTAATGTCAGCTAACCACGGTAACTCTGAGATAACTCTGTAACACTATTCCATTAAAAAAAAAACCATCCCCATCTGGTTTGTAATGCTTCATAATACTTTCTTATTTTCAAATGACAGTGTCCTGGTTTAGCTTGAAATGAAAGGAAATGAATGTAGTCGTTAGATTGTTATAGCATTGGCATTGTACATGGGACAATATATGATCCTTTGGGCCCTTATCAAGTGCCTAGGAACAATGATAATGTTTGAAGGGTCTATAAAAGAAATCCAGAGGCTGACCTAACGGTCAGGAGCTAACTTAACACTTGAGTTTTATGTATTTGTGTGATTAGGCCTTTAAGCTCCTGAGCCCCACTGGAGGTATTTTTAATACAAAGTTTATTTCAATCACAAAGTTTTTAAAAGTAGAAATGCCAAGGAGAAGCAAGGGAAGCCTAGGGCCTAATTGCACTGTAAGCACCAGGGGGGATTTCCTCCTTTCATATCTCTCCTAGTGACTTTGAATTCCTCTGCTGCTGTAGCTAGGCTTAGGTGTCTGCCCTGCTTCTAAGAACCTAAAACACACGAAGAAAGCTATTCCTTTGTGTACACAAACACAATATAAACTTATTTGATTTGTGTCTTCTGTTTCAGAATTGCAGGATCAGGTTAGAGAGGAGAGTTTGGGAGCATTTTCTACCAGTGAGTACAAATGAGGAACAAAGAAGTCATTTCTTGGTGAGGAATGAAGTTTGTTAATTATAGCTAAATGCAGGAGGCTCCTATAACAAATCTGCGAAATAACAGATCTGGACTGCTGATTGTCTTACCATCCACACAATGAAGGAAAGTGAAAATGTTTCTCCACATAGCCAATCCTATAAGCGCTGATTAAGCTTCTGCACTGCAAAGGGCACTGTGCTAAGCAAAACCAGAGACAGCCTCACTTCTGCAAATAGCTTACAAATAGCACAGTAGGGGGAAGAACTTGCAAACAGGTAAGTTTCACAAGAGGTAGAATATGCTCTTTATAATGATATCGTGAAGTAAGAATTGGATAAAATGTTTATATATTTTTGTGGATCCTTAATTTCATCAATGTGGATATTCCCTCCACAGGTAAAGATTTCGAAGTATCTTTGTCTTCCCACTCCATGTGAATGTACAAGACCAGTGTCTATCATACAAAAAGCAAATCGTATTTTTGCTAAAATGGAAAGTTATGCTACTGGTTGTGATGCGATTCAGTCTCCAGTAACCCCAAAAATCAGAATTCCCAGAAAGCAATCTGGAATGAATTCACGGGCTTGAGCATTCTTTAAGTCAAGGTGGCAAAGATTTATTGCTATGCTATACAGCAGGCAAGAGTTCTTAGGGAACCTGCAACCTCAAAGGGGTACAGTTAAAGTTTATATAGGATAAACTATAGAAAAACATGTGCCAAACATGCTAACTATGTGAGTCAGGGTGGGATTAGGGAGTGGTTAAAGAGTGGTCAGTTCTTAAAGGAACATGCCCTTTTAATATCTTCTACTCAGGTGTATTGCCCAGAATTCACTGGGAAATAGCCAAAGGAGAGGCTACATGGAGGTGTGGTTTTAGAATTGAAATGTCACTAAGTAAACTGTTGGTCAGGGTTGACCAAGAAACGCCCAGTCTGCCACCCATCAATGTCAGGTTTGACAATATGGATGTTGAGAGTGTGAGAGATAGCAAAGAGTTAAGTTTCCACAGGCCCAGGAATGAGGTAAGGAAACTTAAAGGAAACAGCACTAGCCTTCTTCTCATTGGTTGCCCCTCAGTTTGGTGTGTAGATATGCACAAGTAAGGCATTGAAGGATATTTCCTACTGATTGGGTAGAAGGGTCAAGTGAATAATTATGATAATAAAGGATTGTCAACTGTAACATAATGAGGGATTGGAAAACACCATCCTCTGATAAGATACTAATTCAAGAATAATTATGGTAATGAAGGATTGATATTGCTTTGCGCTGATTAGCTTGAGATTGTGAGCCCACCTCACCTGGCCAAAGGTGAGACCAGACAGAGTGGGCCAGGGTAGGATTAGGGTAACCTTCAAGCTTCAGCAATTTGCACTCCCTGGTGGATGTCCCTCGAGCCACAAGGACTGTGCTCTATCTCATGAGAAAGAATAAAGACCTTTTCTGATTTCCAACTCAGACTCAAGTTTTGAAGATCTGGCAGTGGTTTCAATCCTACACAGGAGTATACATATATCTCTAGCCTAAGGTCTACATAATGAGGAATACAGGATGTATAGAATGAGCTAGGGAGTTCATACAGATAACCCGGTGGAGTTTTCACTTGCATTATTGTATGGGAACACCTGACTGGGGCCTAGTCATAAATGATTGCTAAGCTTAGTGCAGGGGGTGGGGAGAGATGGGCAGAGATTATGCTCTAAGGCTAGAGAGAAAGACGCTTTTGAAATTGGGGTCTGAGCACACAGGCCCAAGCACCTCATCAGTTGTACAGCATACGCTAAATAGGTAGGGTTGAGCCACGCATCCATGGATAGGGCCTGTAAGAAGACAGCAAGGTAGAGTAAAAAACTGCTGAACAGCTGAAATGCTATAGTTTAATTTAGAGAAAGTACACTTTTGAATTAGTCTAGCTAATAGGGTATTAACTGAGTGAAGGAAGCAATCTAGCATTAGTGAGAACAATTAACACTGAACACCTGTTGTATTCTGCCAAACAATGGCCAGGGTTTGAGGAAGAAATTAACATATTCAACTTCTGACTACATGTTGCAAAATTAATTAGATTGAAGTGAAAAATTATAGAAAAGATCATTTATCCACTATTTACATGACAGGGAAAATTAATGGATATATAGATTAATAGTAGCTTTAGTGTTGTTTTCTAAATATGTTTCTGTATTCAGATGTTTCTATAGAGTTCCTGGAAATTTTAATCAGTTTTATAAATATTTTTAATGAAATAAGGTATGATTTGAATCAACAAGCATTTATTAAGTATATACTATGTGCCAGGCAGGCACAGGGAATAAAAAGATGGAAGCAAAAGACTGTCTGTCCTTGACAGATACACATGTATAGGGAGATATATAAACTACACACAAAAAAAAAAATTACAAGGTAAACTGCAGGGGTGTGGAACTAGCAGTTTGAAGGATCCAGAAAAGCCAGTTGCAGAAAGCACCTTGAAGAGGCAGCTAGGTGGTGCACCAGCCCTGGAATCAAGAGGACCCAAGTTCAAATCCAGACTCAGACACTTGACACACTTACTAGCTGTGTGAACTTGGGCAAGTCACTTAACTCCAATTGCCTTGCCTTTCCCCCTCCCTCACAAAAAAAAGAAAAAAAAAAGAAAGCACTTGAAGTGAGTCCTGAAAGAAACCAGAGGTTACAAGAGACGAGAGTGACGTAGAAGCTCATTGCAGGCAAGAAATGTGTAAGTGCAGGGAGACTGGAAATGGAACGTCCCATGTGATAATACAGTAAATAGGACAATTTGTCTGGACTGAAGAGTATGTTGGTGTGAACAGCTTTAAAAGACAAACAGAAGGATTTGTTTCTATTCCTATTATGGTTGGGGGCCGTCCTTCTTTCCTCAAGAGGACCCAAGACTAATGCTTTGATTTCCCTGAGGCAGAGCTGTACAGAGCCATTGGTCCCACTCCAGAGTCATCAAAGTCCAGAGGCGAGACAATGGTCAAGATGACTGACGATGGCCCAGGATGCAGTGGGCGGCCTTGGTCTTTCTAAATGGCAATTTGATCCTATACTTAAGAGTTCCTGGTGTTTACTGATTGGGAAGGCTTGGAGGTGGGGAGGTGGGAGTGGTTACCCAGTCAAACTATGTAACTAAAACACTTTGGCAGCTATGTGGACAATGTATTACAGTAGGGAGATATTTGAGGTGGGGAGACCATCTAGGAGAACAGGTGAAATGTGACAAAGGCCTAAATTAAACCATCGATTATTTCAGTGAAGATGTGTTTGGGAGATGCTGTGCAAGTAGAAACAACACAATCTGTCAACAGATGTAGAGTGAAGGAAGGCAAAGACAAGGATAACATTATCTCACCTGGGGGATCGAGAGGATGATGGGAGACTCCACAGAAGATCTCCACAGGAAAAGAGGGCATGAATTCTGCTTTGGACATGATGTGTTTGAGATGCCTGGGGGGATACCCAATTCAAAACAGTCAATAGGCAATTAGAGATGCCTCACTCATGTGAATGCTGGAGCTGGATATTGAGATCTGAATACCACTGAGTAGAAATGATCATTAAAACTGAAAGAGCGGATGAGGTACTCAAGTGGGAGAATAGAGAGAGAAAAGAGCAGAGGACGAAGGACAGAACCTTGAGGAATACTCACAGTTAGAGGGTAGACATGGATAAGCATCTTGAAAAGGAGATTAAAAGGGAAACATCAGACAGGGGAAACAAGGCGCAGAGGCACAAAACATGAGAGAAGAAGGCTCATCCCCAAGAAGAGAGTGGCCAGCAGTCAAACACTGCAGAGATATCAGTAAGGAAAAGGAATGAGAAAAGGTCATGAGATTTTGAGAAGAAGGCCTGTATACATACCCAGAGCCCTCATTTCTGCTTCCTGAGGATCTAAATTAGACAGAGATAAGACTACCTGACTATTCAGAACACTGGACTAGAAGTCAAAAATCCACTTTCAGGTTATCACTGCCAATTTAACATCTGCTTGTACCTGATAACAATAAATCCTCACTGTTGAGATAAAAGTCTTAAGGGGACTAGGATGACTTTCAGTTGAAAAGGAATATACTTCTGAATGAGTCAAAATGCCTACCTTTCTGGGTTCCCTCCCCGACACCCTGCCTTTACCTGCTAGAGACACTTTTTGCAGTCATTTTGTACATCACATGTATACAAATTCATATGTGTGTGTGCATGTATATATGATGTATGTGTATATATGTACATGTACATATACATGTCTTCTGTTAAGCTCCTGAAAGAACAATTTCATTAATAATTAGATAACTGCAAAGCAAAACAACCTCATACATAGCAAAGGGACAAATATGACTAAAGATGGGAAGCTGATGTTGACAGGCCCGTTAGACAGATTATGAAATGGTATAAGTACTCTGGAAAGCAATTTAGAATTATGCAAATGGAGGCGGCTAGGTGGAGCAGTGAGTAGTCAGGAGTCAGGAGGATGTGAGTTCAAATCCTGCCTCAGACACTTAACACAAAAACTAGCCGTGTGACCTTGGGCAAATCACTTAACCCCAATTGCCCTCCAAAAAGCAAAAAAAAAGGATTATGCAAATGAAGTGGCTAAAATGTCTCTACCCTTCTATTCAGAGATTCTACTGTTAGGTATATATCCCCATATGGAGATCATTGAGTAAAAGAAAGACCCTAATAGCCATGCTTTTATGGTAGCAAAGAGTTAGAAACAAAGCTAATGCCTTCAGTTGTGGAATGCCTAAACAAATTGTGGCACGTGGATGTAATGGAATGTTAATTTCTGTGTTATGATAATGAGCACAAATAATAGAGAAAACATGAAAAGACTTGTGTGAATTGATGGCAAGTGAAGTGAACAGAACCAGGGAAATGATATATACAATGACTACAGCAATATAACTGGAAATGATAATCATTGAACAATTAAAACTGAATGTTAAGAATAACTAAAGACAAACTTGACTCCCAAGAAGAGACATGAGAAGACACCTCTTCTCTTCTCCAGCTACTTTGTAGAGTTCAGGGTCCACAAGTATAGAACATCACATATAACATCAGACCTTTTCAACATCTTGATTATTTCCCTGATTTTTTTCTTCTTTATATTTTTTATTTTTAAAAAAAAGTATTTCTGACGAGGGATGGTTCTCTAGGAAGGAGCAAAGGAAATGATATAAGAGAAAACCTAGTAAATATGAATAAGAAAGACCAACGAATATCCATTTCCTAAAAAAAAAAACCATTGAATTTCTTTGAGAGCATGTCTTATTTCACTTTTGTCTTTGTATCTCCAGAGTTTAGCACAATCCTTTGCTCATAGTGAAAGCTAATATAGATGCCTCCCATCAGTGCAGATTATGACAACCTAATCTTGTCATCCTGAGCACTTCTTGTCTCTGTATTCCCATTAATCCTCCAAAGAATCTATCTGATGCACAAAAGGCCTGTCTAACTCTTTCTCTAAAACCAGAAAAACATGCAAGATTCTGTTATCCCCTCAGCTGTGCTATATGACTAGCTCACCTCTCTTTCCAATCATACATTTCCCAAATGATAGTTTTTATGCTACTTCTTTTACTCAAGTCACCATTGTTTATACCCTGCAGTCGATTTAAAGCCACCATACATTACCATTGCCCTTTGGGTCATCCACAATTTTGACTTTTCACAGATGTGTTAAAAATATCTTTTTTTTTTGGTCGGGAAGCAGCTTGGGATCATTTAAAGCAATGGGGGGGGGGGGGGGGGGGGGAAGACAGGGCAATTGAGGTTAAGTGACTTGCCCAAAGTCACACGGCTAGTTGAGTATTAAATCTGAGGCCAGATTTAAACTCAGGTCCTCCTGACTCCAGGGCTGGCTTACATTATACTATTTTTAAAAGGTAATCTAAACATCTCTCTTCCTTCTCTTCTGTCTTCAATTATGAGCCTAACTCGTCTATGGTGCTTATCCAATATATATGTGCTGGTTGGATAATGCATTGTGCAATTATCAAGGAGCACGTAATAATGGATAAGTTCTTGATGTGGAGTCAAGAGACCTGGTCCTGTCTCAGATATCTACTAGTGTAAGGGAGGGGTGGGGATAGCCAATGAGAGCCCGGTTCCTACAGCATGCTCATGCTCACATTTACCTTTCCTCATGGGTCACACAAAGTATACATAAACATCCCTAACTTTACCAATCCTACATTTCGAACTTTGTAAAATCAGTTTTGGATCATAAATGATTAAAGGGGCTAGTATTACATGATGGTGAAAAGCTTTCTAATTGGCTCCAGAGGTAAAATGATGGATAACTTCAAAGATGCTGAGCCAGAACAGAATTACAGACAAAGCATAGCAATGAATGATCTCTCAGCCTCCTTGTCAACTTTCAAGTGAAGAGGAGAGATGTGCGCCCCCTGGAGGAGGGAAAATGGCTGCTTTCACCCACATGTAGCTGCCACGTGACCCTGAATACGTCTTTGCTTCTGTTCTGTTTATTCTTTCCTGTTTTAGATGACTTAGTATCCTCAGATGGGAGTATCCAGGCAACAAGGATGTTTGGGAGGTCCTGGGATCCCATTAACAGTGGCAGATTCATCAGAATCATCGGAGTCCCACTGGCAATCATCCTTAGTAGCATAATCTGCTGGAGCCAGTGACAGAGGAAGTCCCTGCAGAGTGAGATTTAAAGACAGTCCTCCAAAGACAATAGCAGCTTTAGGTGTTTAGAAAAATACTAATCCTTGGAGACCAATAGAGAGCTGAGCTTAGGGGGCCCTCGTGAGAACTCTACAAAAGAAGAAAACAAAAAACAAAAAAAAAAGACCAAGATTCAGGAGATAATGCTTGGTCATGTGTATTCTCTCCCCATGTGCCTCATGATGAATGCACTTTATGTTTCAGCCCACATTACCCTGGGACCTTGTGGGTGCAGAGGGAGAGTATGCTCCTAATTTGGGAAAAAAGTTTTGCAACTACTATTCTTTATATACTTCCCCTGCAAACACCTTTTTCTGGAAGTTACTAGATTTCTTCTTGACTGATATTGGGAAATATACTGGCTGGGGAATTTTTAATGATACTACTAGACATCCTCTCAACCCTTAGGGGAAAAGTAGTCAGCTGTCCTATGTGGGACTGTAAGGGTTATGGGATTTAAAGATTTTCCATGTCCCATTAGATTTGCTGACAGAGCAGGAAGGGGTGGAGCTAGAGGAAGCGGAAGCCAAGCTAGAGTTCCTGCGGTGACTGGCAGCAGTAGCAGCAGCGCTAGCTGCCGAGGTGGAGGCAGAGACGTGAACCCCTTTTTTGTTGAGACAGCCAGAATTTCTGCTAAGGACTCCTGCTGAGGACTGCCAGGGACCAGAACTTCGGGGGCTGGAACTGCTGGGAGCATGCTTCCTGGACACTGAGCAGTTGTTGTGAGTGGAGAGAGGAGGACCTTTGCCTGAGGTAGCCTGTTCCATTTTAAAGGCTTGAGAATGTGGGTGTTTACTACATTAACTATGTGTGTCAACTTCATAACTACTCTGATGCCTTTGACTTTCTGGTTTTGGGACTCAGTTATTTGGTATTTTAGTAAATGTTCTAGCTTTATTCCCCATATATAGAGCCTGGTATATTATGTGATTAATAACCACATCAGCATATTTATAATTACCATAGGCATTGTGAATATTGCATTGTTGAAACAGGGACCCAGCCCACCAAAGCTGATTGGAGCTGATGAGAGAGCCTAGAGGGGGTGCTGCACTGACTATGTGATCATAGCAAGACATCTGACCCTTCAGAGTCTCAGTTTCCTCATCTGTA
The DNA here is from genome assembly GCF_028583685.1 of Petaurus breviceps papuanus. NCBI lineage: Eukaryota > Metazoa > Chordata > Mammalia > Diprotodontia > Petauridae > Petaurus > Petaurus breviceps. Next base: position 10,903,643 of record NW_027185665.1, on the reverse strand, counting down.
AAGTGAGACTGATAATATCTGATAGATTTTTGTAAAGAAAGCTCTTTGCAAATACTAAAGTTTATATAAATATGTTATTTTATATGGATATGTTTTGCATGATTACACATATATAATCTATATCTAATTGCTTGCCTTCTCAATGGGAGAAGGGGGAAGGTGGAGAGGAAAAGAGAATATGGAACTCAAAAGTTTTTTTTTGTTTGTTTTTTTTAAAGCAATTGGGGTTAAGTAACTTGCTCAAGGTTACATAGCCAGGTGTTTCTGAGTGGGTGCTAAGTGTCTGAGCCCAGATTTGATCACAAGTCATCCCGACTCTGGGGCCGGTGCTCTTACTTGCTGTGCTACCTGGCCACCCTGGAACTCAAAGTTTTAAAAACACATATTAAAAATTGTTTTTACATGTGACTGGGGAAAAATAAAATACTAAATAAAAAAGAAAGTAATCAAAAAATGTGCTATTTTAAACTGAACTTTTCTGAGTGGTTATGGATCACCTGAGGAGGCTCTGTAGTCTCTGGGACCTTGATACAATTGGCACAATGCTATTGATGAACAGGAGGATCTGCGAGATGTCATTGTCTATATGGAAGCCCTCTTCCATTTGAGCTCCCCTGGGCCTTTTCCATGTAGTTGCAAACACCTTCAGTCGGCATATATCCCCTCATCCCATACCTCACCTGATAGTGATCATCAGAAGGAATCACTGAAGTATCTCTGTTGTTACATTTAACAAGGATTTGACATAAACATGAGAGATTTGTTCTTGGAGGAGAACCTTTCAGGATGAATTTTTCTCTATTCAATAAAATGCTTTATTTTGTTGTTATTATTAACTAACAAACACTGGGATTTTGTATTCTTTGTATATTTCAATCAATTTCCTGGCTCTAAAGATAAGGTTTGCTGTAGAAAATCATTTACACAAGCCTATCTTTTCCTTTCTCATATTTTCTTTCAAGGATACACTTGACATACTGTAGTGTGAATGCAATATTTACAGCACCCATGATCACGACAAAGACCGTGACTATAAGTATTGCATGACATTTGATCACAAAATATATCAGATTCTCCAGGTAGAGAACAGAACTGAAACATTTATTTAGACACCAGAAAACCGAATCCCAAAACCAGTAAGCCAATTCCATCATAGTACCAAAGACATTCAGAAGCCATAATAACACTGAAAGCCATGCCATCCTTTAGCCTTGCCACAAACCAATACAAAATCAATATGTACTCACAAACCTCTCTATCTCCTTCATGAGCAAACTCTCCCCCCAGAGTCTGACTAGCTCTCACTACCAGCTTCCTGGGGGCCTGCTTCCCTTCAGCCGAACTCCTCCCACCACAGGTTCCATGTGACTATATTTAGCCTATTAGGGGGCAAAGTTTATCATCACAGCAGGGAAGCTTCCTGTGGGCTCTGCTCTACCCTTCAGCAAATTCCCTCCATCACAGACTCCATGTGATAACATTCAGTCTATTAGGGGGCAGAGTTTACTTTCGAAGCAGGGAAGGTCTTCAAAATCCCCCCTAGGTCTATTTATGGGCAGGGAAGATCTTCATATTCCCATCCCCATTACACATATGTGTAAATAATTCCCATAAAGATATTAAAGAAATGAGAATAGAAGTATATGGGTCACAAGTTATTGATGTCCTCTTGATGCCCTTATTTTTTGGTAATAATATGGTCTATGACTGTTCCCAAACATTCATTATCATATCTTTTGGATATCTTGGATAGTGATACTTTTATGCTTTCAAAATTATGCTGCCTCCGACATGAATGTGCCCTGTGTTCCTTTTTTCTAACTAGTCAAGGGTCGGACTGCAAAAAGCCAGGTGATTCCTAAATGATCCCCACACTGACAAGCAGCTATTCGCTGTTTGTCAAGATATAGTTAATTTCATTTTTGTGATGTTGTTCAGTGTTTACTAAGATGCCCAGGACCTTCTAGCACAAAGTATCCATACCACATACGTGTGGAACTTCTCAGTAATCCATTATAAAAGCCTTTGGTGACTTTAGTTCCTTAAGAGCAAACCACATTTTCCATAATGTTTTTATTATCTTCCCCTATCCTCTTTTGCATTGAAGTCAGTAAGCATTAAGGAACATGTTGATTTAGCATTTTTGTTTTTGTTTGTTTGGGGGGGGGGGGTTTTTTTGTGGGATGTCTGCTTCTTTTTCCTTTTCAATAGATATCGACACATCAGCTGCGGTTATCTTTATGACACTTCTCTTGCTTTTGATCATCATGAGCATTGCAAGGCAAGGTAACCAAGTGTACCTTAAAATTATGTAGATCTGGGGTGGCTAGGTGGCGCAGTGAGTAAAGCGCCAGCCCCAAAGTCAGGAGAACCCGAGTTCGGTTCCGGCCTCAGACACTTAACACCCACACACCCACACACACACAAAAACTAGCCAAATAACCTTGGACAAGTTACTTAACCCCAATTGCCCTCCAAAAAAAAAAGATAAAAGAAATTATATAGATCTTTAGGTAGGAGATTAAATAGAATCTACCAATTCTTTTATTTTTCTATCTAAGGAATGTGAGCCCTTCTTTCATTTAGACATCAAGGAGGCACAGTAAATTAGAGTGTAGGACCTGAAGGCAGGAAGACTTGAGTCCAAATCCAGCCTCAGACACTTACTAGATATGTGATGCTGAGCAAGTAACTTAACCTCTGTCAGCCTCAGTTTCCCAACTTGAAAATGTAGATAATAATAACAGCCACTCCCCCAGGGTTATTGTGAGTATCAAATGAAATATCAATTGTAAAGTGCTTTTCAACCCTTAACGTACTATATAAATGCCTGTTATTTAGCTGAAATTTATTTGTTTCTTCTGGTTTTTTTATAGGGAAAAATGTTCATGTTAATATGGTTTAATTAGTCGAGAATCACAGTGATAGAGTTGCAAGTGACCTCAGTGGTCATCTAGTCCAATCTATATCTGATATCAGAAATCACTTTTACAATGGCCTCAACAAGTAGCTATTCATACTTAGTGGAGGACTTTTAGTGACAGAGAGCCCACTATCTCTAGAAATATTATATTCCATTTATAGATAGCTTTAGTTTTTAGGACATATTTACATTATACCTATCTCTTTTTAACTTCTATCTATTGTTCTGCTCTCTGGGGCCAAATAATACAATTCTAGCCCATCTTCCATTTTGCAGCTCTTTAAACACTTAAAGAATGATTTCAAGTATGTCCTAAGCCAAATAATAATAACAATAACATCTATATAGCATTTACATATACATAAAATATATATGCCAGACACTGTGCTAAAAGTTTTATAAATATTATCTCCTTTGATCCTCATAGCAACTCTGGGAAGTAGGTGCTATTATTATCCCTATTTTACATTTGAAGCAAATAGACATTAAGTAATTTGCCCAAGATCACACAACTTGTAACTATCTTAAGGCAGATTTGAACTCATCTTCCTGACTCCAGGTCATATCACTAGTACTTTCAATCAACCCTTTTACAGCATAAACTCAAGTTCCTTCATCATCCTGGTAAATCTCCTCTGGATGCTTTCAAGTTAATCAATATCCTTTCAAAAACTTGGTACCCAGTAGCCTGTCAATTGTTTGATTATTAAACAAAGATCTCACATCAAGAGTACCAGAAATTAAACTCAAGTACAAATGGTTGAAAATCTGTGTTTTCCTTCACACTACCTTCCTGCCCCACCCCACCCCATCACTCTGCTTCTCTTACTGTAATTTTTCTTTGATGGATTGACATGGCCAAACAATTCCTCACCAAATGCTGGTGGCAGACCTCTCAATACTTAGCCTGGATATGGGGCAGGAGACAGTCTATTGTTGGTACCATACTAACAATCTTTTTTGCTCGATACAATCTGCCAGATCTTGAGCTCTGTTGACATAGACTTTGGAAAAGTCTATCAATATTTACCTCTATGCCATGATGAAGTGTTGAAATGGGACTTCTGTAGAAGCTGTGACAAACATATGAAATCATAAATGAGACTACACTTTGGACCAAACTATTAAAATATAAGATATTATTATAAATGAATGAATAAATGAGAAAACATTTATTAAGGATTTATTATGCACAAACACTGTGCTAAGCACCAGAGATACAAATAGAAAGGTAAAACTATCCCTGCTCTCATGGAAATCACACTTTAATAGGGGAAGAAAATACATCTAAGAGATTTCAGCTACAAATCAATATGTAGTAGTAGTAGTAGTAGTAGTAGTAGTAGTAGTAGAGTAGTAGTAGTAGTAGTAATTATTGTTCTTGTTGTGTTTGCATACATAGAACATACCACACTTAGAACTGCTCTCATGTTTTATCACCATTTGATTCGATTGATGAATCATTGGATAGCAACTATGCATTTTATTAGTATTCCTAATTTGACTTGAATCATAGCACTGCAAGTAATTATACCAAGGGTCATTTCAGGATCCATTTTTACTTTATACATTTGATCTGAATGATAAGGTTCTTTTCAAGGATCAAGTCTCCCAAAGAGGCAGCGCCAGCTATACTGCAGTCTCCATTACCCAAATAGACTAGAAGAAAATTAAGGTAATTGAACCAATCACATTTTCTATTAAGGATGATTTGAGAAAGAATATTAAGGGGTAAATGTAACTCCGTTCCAAATTCCTAAGGCTTGAAATGCATACATTCATGTAACATATAGCCTTCTCAAGTTCTACCAAAAACTGCTTGCTGACCAAACTTCTTGGTAATCAAAGTGGGAAATGGAGTTCTAGTTTAGATAGCAGCCAGGGAAGAAATCTGCCTTCAGTCGTGGTGTATCACACCTGAATGGAAGGTCCTTGTTATGTTATTACTTATTTTAAGATAATGAAGTCCTTAGGGTCAATTGGTTTAATCACTCCGCCCCTAGAGTCATTAGGTAACTGCACAGGTTAATAGATATGCCTTATCCCTGGGACTTTACCAGAACCTGAAAACCTCTCTATGAATTAAGCATAGAAGACAATAGCTTTTGCTAAAAGAATAATAATCACAAATTCAGAGAAATTAGAATATATAGGTGTAATGCCATGCACGAGCAGCTTTCCGGAAGAATTCTATGTGAACAGCCTTTAAGGTTCTGATTACACAGTATACTGAACACTCTATTCCAAAACAAATCAAAGCAAAACATTCACAGAAAATCAAGGTACAGCATTCACAATATTACAACTTATCACAGAAAATCACAATATAGTATTCACAACAGCTTATCATTAAAATGGCTACATAGTTTTCACCAAAGTGGTCACAATATTTAGAAGAACAATCATCTTAAAGTACAATAGTCAAAGTCTTCCACTCATGGAGCAACTAAGTTAACTCAATCAGTCACTTATCAATAACAATCAACTTAAAGTATAATAGTCAAAGTCTTCTACTCATGGGGCACACTTGATTAACTCAATCAGTCACTTATTCAGCAATCAATTACTAAGTATCATGCACAACCCTCCACCCCTAAGTAACTAGTAAACTACAATTTCATCATTACTCAGTACACATGGAGAGGTCTTTTCATCCTGACTTGGGGCCTGTTCTCAGATTCCTTGGATCCCCTTCCATGGTCCCAGATTCTACCTGGATTCACCAGATTGTCACCTGGGTCCAATGGCAGACAGCTCCCAGTTCCTTGTCCAGCTTTCTGGGTAGGTCCTGCTCCACACTGGAGTTCACAGGGTCCAGTCTATATCAAATCCTTCACAATTTCTGCTTCCAGGAATTCAAGACTCAACCACGCCACAAACAGACAAAGTCTCAGCATCCCAGTCATGCTTCCTCAGTCTTCTCCTGGGCCCCTGAGCTCCTCTGTCACCTGGGTTCCTGGGCTCCTGGCTCCTGGGCCCCTATTCAGAAGCTCCACCACCACAAGTTTTCAGGAAATTCTGGCTCAGTTCTCGATTCTCTCTTCTGTAGCTGCTCTGCCATGAGATGCTGGTCCCAAGAAATTCTGACTATGCCTCTCTGGGGCTTTTCTTATATACACAGTATTAGCTACTTCCTATTTCAACCAACCCCTTCCTATTACATCAGCAACAGGAGACAGGAGTTCATTCCTTCTGTTTCCCCAACAGAGGCTTGATCAGTTACTAAGCGCTAAGAACCTGCTACTTTTGCCAACACAAAGGGATCTCCAAATTCAAATTACATTATCATTACAATAGGGAACTTAGTAACCATCTTGTACAACCCATACCCCAAAATGAATATCTTTACATCATTCCCAAGTTCATAATAATTCAATTATTAATAAAGGAAAACCCACTACCTCCTGAGGCATTCCACTTTTTGACAGCCCTAATTATTAGGAAGTTTTTCCATGTGTCAAGCCTAAATCTGCCTCTTTGAAGTTTCCAACCACCAGTGTTAGTTCTACCTTCTGGGCCCAAGCAGAGATGACTAATCCTTCATCTACATGACAGCCCTTCACACAGACAGAAGTATATTTTTCCCTCCCCACCCCCCACCAAGATTTAGCTCTAAGCTAAATATTCCTAGTTTATAGGATGATCCTAAATCTAAAGCTGGAAGGGACCTTAGAAATCATATAGTCCAACCCCCTCATTTTAAAGAAGAGGAAACTGAGACCCAGAGAAGATAAGTGGCTTGCCTAAGGTCCCAGAAGGAGTAAGTGACAAAGCTGGGATTCAAACTCAGATCCATTGTACACAGGTTCAGCCCTCCAAGGTCAGTACACTTTGCTTCTAATGTTTTAACCAACCGATCTTCACATGACCTCAAGGAAAAGCCTTTACCATTGTGTTCTTCCTGCTCTAAGAAACTGCAGCTTCCTAAAATGTGGAACCAAAAATGGGCAAAAGATTCTGTAATTGTACAGAATTTGGAAGTTTATTTTGGAAGCTATGCCTTTCCATCTTATTGGCACAAATTTTTAAAAATGGTGGGGGCAAAAAATCACTTTGAGGGCACAGCCAAGATGATGGTGTAGAAGCAGGAAACCTCCATGAGCTCCCAGCATAACCACCTCAAATACTTATAAAATATGACTCTAAACAAACTTTAGGGCTACAGAACCCACAAAGTGACAGAGAGAAACAAATCTCCCACTAAAGGCAGCCCTGAAGGCCAGCAGGTAGGGTCCATCACAGTGGGCTGGGAGCTGAGTCCGGCACCATGTAAGCCCACAGTTTTAGCCTTAGGGCAGCCCTGACCAGCGGCGGCAGCAGTGGACCTCAGGAGAGTGGATCACCAGCAGCTATGGCAGTTTCCAGAATTATTAACCCATAAATGCTAAAGGCAAAGTAAAAGGTGGACTTTGTGTGGAACTTTGTGTGGACTTTGCAGGAACAGGGGGGAAAAGAGTGCAGTCTGGTCTCTGCAAGAAGTGGAGGAGGTGCTGTGACTGCATCCACTCCACATGGCTGCTTCAGAGCTCCTGGCCTGCAGATTGTAGGGGGAACATGCAACCATCTAGAGGGGTAATTGCTCTGGCTTTAACCTGCTTGGATCTGGATTGCTGTCTTGGGTGAAGATCCTGGGGTGTGTGACCAGGTGGAAGAGCCTGTGGAGGCTTCAGAGAGGGTACCCAATTAATAGCTCCAGCAGTTGTGAAAACCCCAGTGATCTGAGACAAAGCTCTCCCCTCTGGAAACAGAGTCCTACTGTGGCAAAAAGCTCAAAAGTCAAGTAATTGAATGGCAACATGAGCAAGCAAAGGAAGCAAAGCAAGCAGAGCAGTCAAACCTTAGATTCCTTTTTGGGGAACAAAAAGGATCAAAGCATGGAATGGGAGGAAGACAATGAAGTCAGGACTCCTGCACCAAAAGCTTCCAAGAAAAATATGAATTGATTACAGGCCACAGAGGAGCTCAAGAAGGATTTTGAAAACCAAATAAGAGAAGTGGAGGAAAAATTGGGAAGAGAAATTAGAATGATGCAAGAAAATCATGAAATGAGAGTCAACAACCTGACTAAAGAAAATATCACCTTAAGAAATAGACTAACTCAAACTAAAAATAAACATAAAATTAAAAAAAATAAAATAACAGCAAAACAAACAAACAAAAAACATGGGAGGGGGTAAACAAAATAGATTTCCAGGGAGGTGCTGAGTATTTTTTTTAAGGAGAAGGTAGGACAAATAAGTTTGTGAACCTCTGATCTAGGTCAAGTCCTAGTATTTTCATTAAACCTTCCTGGACTGATATAGTCATTGTCAATCTCCTTTTTTAACACAGTTATCACATCCTTCCTGAGTCTTCTCTTTTCCTGGCTAGACAAGACCAGTTCCTCTGGGTTAATCTCCTGCCTCATACCAGAATTCTCTGTATGATACCTCTAACATATGCTTACCTAGTCTCTGTCTAAATGCTTCCATTGGGGAACTCACCATTCAACAAGTGAATCCATTCCACTCTTGGGCAGCTCTAATTGTTAGGAAGTTCTTCCACATGTTGAGCTGTGTAACATACTTTCTGTCATAATTTCCACTGCCCTGCTGTGCTCCTCATCTTCAGGCATTCATTCTTCTTCCAACAGAAGCCAACGAGAGTTCAGATGTCCACAATTCAGATACACTGGACTGGTCAGAATCTGATCTTGCAGTCTATCACTGCTCCATCAATACTAGTCACCAGCCCTAATCCTTTAACATATGATAGTAAGTAGTAGAGTTGGGATTTGAGCACACGCCCCCAACTCCCAAATTAGCTCTTTTTTACACCCTGTATATATTCGACTTGTTCATTTGAGTCCCCTGAAGTCCCATCTAATTCTTCGTCTTGGCATGGTGGCAAACTGGATGTTCCTGAAATCACGGTACAGTGGGAGTTCTGTTAGAGGGTACAACTGGGAAGACCTTGAATCAGATTCCGGGCCTAGTCCTTTGAGGAAAGGCGCTAGTTAGTAAAATTCTGAGATGCTCATCACCAGGAGGATGGTATTGGCCACAGCAACTTATTCCATAGTTTATTCTGGTAAAAGAGGAATCCTATACGGATCCTTGGTGCATCAAAGAAACCATTAGGTTTACCATTAAGAGCAAAGTCATTATTTTGGCCAAGTTTCTCACTATATATCCAGATGCATTTAAGAACAAAATTTTAAAACCAATATTCTTTACTACTCCCTCAGCAAAAATGGCTATAAGTCCCCAGTTAAGTTTCTTGCATGTGCGTGTTTATCACAGGGCCAGATCAACAAGCATTTGTTAAGCGCTCACTACGTACCCAGCACTGTGGGTCCAAATAGAAGCAAAAAGGAAAATAGCCCCTGCTCTCAAGGAACAGAGAACTGTAATGGTAACTAATTTGAATTTGAAGACCCCTTTTTGTATTGGCAAGTAAGCAGGTACTTAGCACCTTGTTTCAAGTTAAGCAAAGGTAGCAGGTACTTAGCACTTAGTAATTGATCAAGCCTCTGTTGGGGAAACAGAAGGTATGAACTCCTGTCTCCTGCTACTGACATAACAGGAAGGGGTTGGCTGAATCAGGGAGCTAATGCTGTGTACATATGAGGAAAAATCCCAGGGAAGCACAGTCAATTTCTTGGGACCAGCATCTGGAGGCAGAGCAGCTACAGAAGAGAATTGAGAATCGAGAACTGAGTCAGAATTACCTGAGAACTTGTGGTGATGGAGCTTCGTCTAAAGAAGAGCCCAGGAGGTGGAAGAGAAGCCCAGGAGCCCACCAGTACAGAAGCCAGGAGGCCAGGAACCCATGCTCTCCCTGCCCTCCCCCCAGGCTGGATAAGATGATTCAGATTTTTTGAATGAGCTGCAGAAGACTGAGGAAGCATGACCAGGATGCAAAGACTTTGTCTGTTTGTGGCTTAGTTGAGCCTTGAATTCCTGGGAACAGAAATTGTGAAGGATTTGAGATTGACTGGACCCTGTGAACTTCAGTGTGGAGCAAGACTTACACAGAGAGCTGGACAAGGAACTGGGAGCTGTCTGCCTTGGAATCCAGGTGACTGTTTGGTGGATTCAGGGAGGAGTTGCCTGCCTCGAGTCAAGAAGGAAAAAACTCTGGTGGGTACTGAGTAGTGATGAAATTGTAGTTTACTAGTTACCTAGGGGTGGAGGGTCTGTGTATTTTCTAATGATTGTACTTAGTGATTCTGATACTTAGTAACTGATTGCTGAATAAGTGACTGAGTTAACTTAGCAGGCCTCATGAGTGGCAGACTTTGACTATTGTACTTTGAGATGATTGTTCTTTGTTCGAAATTTTGTGACCACTATGGTGGAAACTATGTGGCCATTTTAATGATAAGCTATTGTGAATACTATATTGTGACTTTCTGTGATAAGCTGTAATATTGTGAATGCTATACCTTTATTTTCTGTGAATGTTTTGCTTTGATTTGTTACTAAATAGAGTGTTCACTATTCTGTGTAATCAGAACCTTAAGCTGTTCACAGTAGCATTCTTCTGGAAAGCTGCTCATGCATGGCATTATAAGAACATATAAGACATAAGGGGGAAGACAATATATAAAAGGATGCAGTGGTACAGGTTGTGAAAGAGACTCCAGAGAGTCAAGAATAGGGCCCTGAGAGGAATAAAGGAGTGAACATGGCTAACTTGGGGGCCCTTCCTTAAAATGAAAGTTCTAGGAAAATATGACCATCACTGTTGTTGGCCCTTTTTGCCTTCCCAACTGTTAGCCCGATGCCCGGTACACAGCAAGTATTTAATAAATGTTTGTAACTGACTGACTGACCAGTCAGAGGAAGAAGGTACAGGGATATAAGGATCTTTTAGGATGAGAAGGTTGCTGGGGCATCATAGCCAAGCCATGATGATAAAGGAAGCTTTCTAAGCAGTGTAGAAAATTCATATTTTCTAGCTGTCCAACTATGCTTCACTATTTCCTTTAGATTCAGGATGATTCTGCCTGTGATCCTCTTCTCCTCTGGGAAGTGTTATAGTTTCAGAAAGCACCTTCTATTAAGTAGCTACACCAGCTCAGGAACCCAGGAATTCATGAGCTCAGGAGGTAGGTGTTAAGACTGGAAATGTCTTTTTCTCATCATTGTTGTTCAGTGGGGTAGGAGATGAATGATGACCCAGCAAAGAGACCAATAAGGAACAATCAGAGGAAGAGAATGAGGAAGGAGCAGAATCACAGAAGCCTTGGGATGACAGAATGCCCAGGAGGAGAAGGTAGATGGAAAGCTACAGAGCAGTCAAGAAGAGTGAAGATTGACTGTAGAGGAGATGCTGACTATTGACAGGAATCACATTCATACTATAAATGGAGACATTAACCGGGATCTCTAGCCATCTAAGTGTCCATGTCAAACCACTTGAAAGGTTAAGATTTCCGATGGTTTGAATTGATTTCCTTCAAAGCAGATCTCTTTTGTTCTCCCAAATGTTCAAGATTCCTGACTTTGAGATGAAGATGAATGCACTTCTGTCATAGTGCAGTTATATTTGATTCTGAGCTCTGTCTGAGCAGTTCAGTTATTCAGGGAGGAACACTAAAATATTGCCACTTTCAAGAGTCATTGCAGGGGTGGCATTAAATTATGGCATCCAGTCAATGTTTTATGAATAACTCGTAATAAATAAATATACTGAACATCTACAGGGTGACTAATAGACTTTGATGTGTTCCTGTCATCTAGCTCCCTCACAGCCTCCCCTGGTGAAAAGAGCCAAGGAAAAGTGTTTTTTCCATTCAGGGAAGAACAGACCTTGACATTATAGCCAAGAAGTGATCCAGATTGGTTGGATAAAGTACCCGCAACCTAACAAATCATTTCAACCAATATTTATTAAATGCCATTTGCTTCTAGAGCCATGTTTTCAGTTCTATGGAAGACCCAAAGTCTAGAGTAGATAAGGGCCCTGACCATGTGTAATACACAATCTAGCAGAGGAGCCCGAAGTCTATATAAATAATTATTATACAAAATAACACATAAGTTTATAAGAGAGATATTAAGAATTATATGAGATCTTTTGGAGGAAAGAGTCATTACTGACTAAAATTGGGGGTTATATCAGAGAAGACTTCATGTAGGAGGTGGTACTTGAATTTCTGCTTTTAGTAGCAAGAAGTTCACATCAGTCAAAAAGCAGTTATTAAATACTAACTGTACGTCAAGCACTAAAGATACAAAGAATAAAACAATTTGTACTCTCAAGACATTTACATTCTATCACCAAGGCAACAAGTACATATATACAGAATAAATAAAAAGAATATAAATACAAAGTAAATAAATTTTAAAGGTATGTGGGTGGGTAGGATGACTCAAGAATGTCTTTATGAAGAAAGTGGTACTTGAATTTGAGCTATCTCCATTTCTACCAGAGTTGACCTCATGCATTGGTAGAACAAATAGTTGGCTGTGTGATGTGATTTCAGACACTAAAGATAGCAGATGACCAAAAATAAGATCCACTGACATGTCATGATAACCATCAAACCCATTCCATTGGAGTTAGGCGACTAATTATCCCATGAGCAGTTTTCCTGCTTTGAAGCATTAACCTATCTAAGAGTATAGAAAAGCTAACACATTAACAGAGATTTGTTTATCTGATTGTTGTTTCTTGTAGTAAAACAGATCAGGACCCCAAGAGAAGAAACAATACAGAACCAGTTCATACAGATGCACAAGAGTCAATTGTAAAATTTTCAGTGTGAGCATTTACAAGTCAGAAATTAGCAAACTCTACAAATCAGAGCTTGATTTATTGTTGTGTTGATAAGCTAGACTTAAGAAAGTGATAGAAAAATTTTAATAATGTAGATTAAATTTAAAAGGGCAGCATGAATTCTTTGAAGAGACAATTGCTAAACATTTATTATCCCATCCCTGTATGGATAGGTCCAAATCATAGAGCTACTGTATAAACCGTTGGAGGGAAACTGGAAGGTAACATAAATGAACTGACAAAGGGAGGATCTTTCCTCCTTCTTCTCTGCCCATCATCTTGTAATTTACTGCAATCCTAACCTTCCCATTAATCTCGACACGTGTTCAGATACATTGGACCATAGATTTAGAAGAGGAAAGAACAGCAGAGGTCATCTAGTCTAACACCTTCCTTTGACAGATGAGGATCCTGAAGCTCAGAGCAGTCAACTGACTTGTCCAAAGCATACAGGTCACAACCATTGATCTTTCTACTGTGCCAGGCAGCTTCTGACATCTTCTCTCTGTCCTGCCACAGCTGAACTGAGAATTAGAATGGCCCACCCTCACTGCTTCTTCTTCCTCTCCACCGACAAAATCTTCCATCCCCACCACTCAATTGAACCATTTTTTCTCAAAATTCCTCAATGGTGTCCTTGATGTCAGATATGCTTTTTTCAACCTTTACCCTCCTGACTTCTCTACAGCACTTGGTAATGTAGACCATGCTCCCTCTATAGATAGATAGAGATAAATAAACGGACAGACAGACAGACATAGAGATATGCATTACCTACACACATATATACACATTCACACAAAAGAAGGATATCTGTGTATTCACATATGCATATGTGTATATACATATAAAGATATACACGTGTATGTGTAGATATACAAATACCAATGTATGTATATACATATTGTCTATGTGTGTGTACATGTGTATATGTGCATTTATGAATGTAGATGTATATACATATATTTGTATATCTATATCTACATATTCCATGTTATAGACCCCCTACTTATTTATATATACACATATCCACATATGCATATAAATACATATGCACATACATACATGCATGTAACTCTATGTATAGATCTGTATATCTGTCTATAAATAGATTATAGATTATCTTTTATAGATCTCTATATATGTATATATTTTATATATGCATATGTAATATATATCTATGTATCTTTCCATATAGATCTATATGTCTATATCTATATCCATACCATGTAAGTGCTATAGAAGTTAAAAGCAAGAAGCCCTAGATATAGGTATAGATAGATATCAACATAGACATAGAGAGAAAAAGATACTTTCTTGCCTTTAACTTCCATAACACACATTCCTAGTTTCATGGTTCTTCTGATTATTCTCTACATTCTTTAATGACTTCTCTTTCTTTCTCATCTTAAATGAAAAAATGTCCTAAGGTTCTTTAGCCCCCTTATCTGTTCTGTTTACATCCAAGATTTGAATTAATGAATGAAAAGTCATTTTTTAAAAGCAATCGGGTTTAAGTAGCTTGCTCAAGGTTACACAGCCAGGTATTTCTGGGTGTGGTGCTAAGTATCTGAGCCTGGATTCGATCCCCAGGTCATCCCGACACTGGGGCCAGTGCTCTTACACACTGAGCCACCTGGCCGCCCCTGAAAAGGTACTTGTTTAAGGGCTTACTGAGTGTCAGGCACTGTGCTAAGTGATGAGGATACAAAAATCATAAAGATAGTCCATTGCCCCCAGGAATTCGTATTCTAAAGAAAGAGGCAGCATGTAAATAACTAGGTACATACAAAATATATAAAGTATGAAAGGGAATCTCAGAGGGGAAGGCACTAACATCTGAAGGGGCCTGGGAAAAGCCCCCTACAGAAGATAGCATTTGAATTGTTTCGGAAGCCAGGAGTCAAATGGACTGCTCACTCTTTCAAAAACTTGTTCTCTGATTTCTTTATTCTGTGCATTTGCACAGGTTAAATCTGATCCTGAAAAGGATCTTCTCCAGTTCCAGCCTGTGCATATACCCTCCTGTTCCTTCAAGGCCCAAAGACAGGGTTGCCATCTCCTCCATGAAGCCATCTCTCTCCATTCCTTTCCTCTCCCCACTTCCCCAAAAATTATTTCTCCTTCATCAAATTTTCTTCTAGAACTTTGTCTGGACCTCTCATTTTCCATGATTATATTCTACCTTGTATCATTGTGTAGATGATTGGGCTCCCTGTTAGGTTGTAGGCTCCTTGAAGGCAGGGATTGAGGCTTTGTTTTTGTATCCTGGCACATGACACAGTGACCAACAGAAGAGATACTAAATATGAATTTGTTGAGTTGAATTGAATTTGTTTTCATAAAGTTTATCTGAATTGTTCAGTTTATCACCTGCCTACTAAGGAAATTTGCCAATCTCCCTGTGAGAATTATTTTTTTTAATTAACTCTTTTCATGATGTAAAAATCCACACAGATTGTCTTCTGTCACATATTCTGTTACATGTTCTTCTGTCACATGTTCTACTCCATAATTGATATTTAGCAATTGTGTGACTGCTCATAGTTCCTAGTGCTTACATTATTTGAAAAAGGGCTGAGGCCAAGTGTGACCTCCATTTGAAATTCCCATATTAAATGCATTTTAAGTCCATCTAACTGAAAAGTTTTGCTGAAAGGATCGTTTATGTGGAGGAATTTTTTTGACTTTTCTTTCCTCTCTCTAATTCAAAAATCTGTCACATAGGGCAAGGTGAGAGGAACCCTACAGCCTCAGTATCATCCAAACAACATCTAAATCAGTTTTTTTAATGAGAATTATAAAGGAAAGACAATATCACCCACTCCTTTTTCTATCATTTGTGAGTAAGAAGCAGTTACTTCAATGCTTTCCAGTAATAAGAATCCATTTGCTGCTTTTTTTCATTGAATATCTTATATCTGGGAGGGCAGAAAGTGTCTAATGAGACTTCCCTAACTTATGCACCGAGATGAAACATCTCAGAATGGCATAGGGATGAAAGGAGCTCAAAATATGAGAGAGCAAACAGCATTTCTCAAATGCTAGTTTTCAGAGTAGGGGTGGGGTCTGCTTTATTTGAAAATCAAGAGGACTTCCTTCTTTGAAAGCCAGCCATAGAAAGGAAACCTTCCTTTTGTGTGTGATAACAACCTTCTATAGCTCTTAGAAAAGAGGATGAGAAGTTTCCTTAGAAATCACTTAGTCCAATCACTTATATTAAAAAAAAAAAAGAAATTGAGGCCCAGAGTATGAGAGATAAATGTCTAAAGTCACAGAACAACTTACTGACCAATGACAGAGTTGAGACTAAAACTCAAGTTTCCTGACTCCTGCTTTAGTATTATTTCTGAAGGGAATATGGAAAATTTTGGGACACTAATTCATTGTTGGTGGAAATGTAAACTGATCCAACCATTTTAAAGAGCAATATGGAATTATGCCTAAAGAGTTTTTAAACTGCCTATACCCTTTGACATTTCCCAAGATGATTAGGTAAAAATAGAACCTATATGTTGTAAAATGGTTATAGCAGTTCCTTTTGTGGTACAAAGAACTGGAAATTACAGGGATTCATTTAATTGGGGAATAGCTGAACAAGTTGTGGTGTATCAGAAAGTATGAGCTTGATGATCTTAGAAAAATCTGGATAGACTTGCACAAAATAATAAAGTTAAAATGAGCAGAAGCAAGAGAACATCGTATACGGTAACAGCAATATTGTTTTAAGAACAACTTTGAGCAAATAAGTCATTTTGACTATTATAAATACTGAAGTTAACTACAAAGGAAGTATGAAGGAAGATGCTATCTGCATCCAAAGAAAGAACTGATAAATAGAAGCATTTATAGAATGATTTTACATAAACATACATATTGGTGTCTAATGGTAGCCATTTATAGGGCAGGGGTGGGGGGGAAGGAAAAAAAAGAAATTTACATGATAGTTTTATTAAATATTTATTGTATATAAGTTGTACATAATAGAATTACAGTTTCTTTATTATACTATGTCATGAAAATGCCTTTTTATTCTATGAGTTAAAATAAAATAAATAAATAAAATTTTAAGTACCTTCTCCCCACTTTTAAATACATAGAATTTATAGCAAGTCATTTCTACTATGAGATTTGTTTAAAGATTTATTTTCAGTAATGTTCTCTGAATTTCTTTAAAGAAAATTCTAAACAAAATAATATTGACCTATTTTTAGTTCAGTAGCAAATAGGTATAGGGTCAGAGGGAAAAACTAAAGGTATATAATTCTCTGCCTTGTAATTTCCTGACTAGAGATGATGAAAGAGAAGGTAACTAGAACCTTTATAAACCTCCTTCTTAGGTATTTATCTTTTAAATAGGGGATTGCTACAGAATAAACTATACAATCTCATTTTCAGTTTTTCTACTCTGATTTTCTTGTCAATGGTGCTTAGAATTTTTTTTCCTCAACAGGCAAAAAAATTCTTTCAACTACAAAAATGAACTTTCCCTCAGCCAATGGTGACTTATCATAAATAATAGTAAATTGTCCAGAATCTGTTCAAGTTATTTTAATGGGAGGAGTGAAACTCTAACATTGTGTATTTAATTTAATTGAGGCCGCTACACAGCAGAGTTGGATAGACTATTAGACTTGAAATCAGAAGAAAAAAAAACTTGAGTTCAAATTCTGCTTCAAAATATTTACTACGTATGCAACCCTGGGCAAATCTCTTGACCACTCTGTGCCTCAGTTTCCCCACCTGTAAACTGGGGATAAAAATAGTGCCTGTCTCTCAGGATCAAATTATTGTAAGGTTCAAATAAAACAATATATCTAAAGTTTTCTGCAAACCTTAAAGTATTATGGACATGCTAACTATTGTTATTAATTAAGTCACCAGTCTACCAAGGTCAGTGTAATAGTAATGGAATATAAAGAAGTCAGTAAAGGGGTAAAAAGAGAAAACAGACATTGATTTGGAGATATGTTATGTGGTTGGGGTTTTAGAGGGATAGTGAAGAAGTGAATTTTTAACTATGTTAAAAAAACTAAAGGAGTCAGAGTAACTGAAATTTGAAGGCAACAAGAGGCTAGATGTTGCCAGTAACCCTAAGATTATGCCAGCCAGGTTGTCTCCTGAATTAGTAACTCCTTCGAGCAGGAAAGAAAAGTAGGAAAGAAAGAAACTTTACAGGCTGCTGTTTGTAAGAATAACCCATTCTAGGGGCTGCCAGGTGGCTCATCGAGTAAGAGTACCGGCCCCAGTGTCGGGATGACCTGGATCAAATCCAGGCTCAGATACTCAGCACCACACCCAGAAATAACTGGCCATGTAACCTTGAGCAAGTTACTTAACCCCGATTGCTTTAAAAAAAAAAAAAAAGGAATAATCCATTCATTCTACCACTGTTGCTGAACTTATCCTCTTGGAAGGAAGAATAACTGGCTAATCACACAGTTCTATTTTGTAACAGAGTAATGTGGTTTGATGGGGGGGAGCTGCTCCTGCGTGACTTTCCTTTTATGTGTCTGTTGGGTTTTCTTGGGGAAGTTTTGTGAACTAAGACAAGCTGGAAGCTTCATGAAGTCTTGGCATGGAGGAAACAAGGTATACCTGACAAATCCGTGTCGTAAGGTCAAAAATTACTGTGGCCCTCACAACCCTTCCTGAGTTCTTAACTATTTCTCTTTGTTGTGTAGTTTCAGTTGCGCCCAACTCTTCATGACCGCATCTGGAGTTTTCTTGGCAAAGATACTAGAGTGGTTTGCCATTTCCTTTTCCAGCCCATTTTATAAATGAGGAAACAAGCAAACAGGGTTAAGTGACTGGCCTAAGGTCACATGGTTAGTAAGTATCTGAGGCAGGATTTGAACTCAGGAAGATATGGCTGCATCAGGAGTGGCTATATCAAAGATTATGAAACTATCATTTCACAGGAAGCTTCGAGCTACTGAAACAGAGCTCTGAACCCTAAAAATAAATATTCCCAAGTATCTGAACAGAAGGTGTTTAAAAATAATGACAGACATGCAGAAGAATATTTTCCAACAGAAGTTTCAAAAAGAAAGGCCTTTCATTTATTCTTTGTTTTCTCTATCCCTCCTCCCAGCCTCCCCTGGGAGATGTGTGAACCATAATTCTCTTGAATGATTTATCTTTTCTAAGATGTTGAACATCTTTGCATGAGAAGTGAGATAGATAAATTTCCAAATGTGGGTACACAGGAAAGTAGATGAATTATTTGTAATGGGCAGTAATGAAGTGTCTCATCAGAACAAAGCCCAGAATACACTGACATAGGTCCTGGGCCCAGAGGATCATCCCCTCCCTACCATACCCCAGGGCTTCAGCACACATCTAATGGGGCTCTCACTTGGAAGGATGAAATCCTGAAGCTGCCAAACTAGAAATGAATGATAAGAACTTAAGAGGAGGTAAGGATTCCATCTTTATGATGAATTCATGAGGGAGGAAGTTGGGTATAATCTGACATACACCCTGGATTTGGGGAGAACAGATTTCAAAGAGTTCAGAGAGTATACACAGATCCCCATGACCTAAAATCTATAGGGGAAGTTGGCCCAAGAAGTACGGGATTTTTCTTAAGAATTAAATTCTTGAGAAGAAAACCAAAAAACCTGAGGAAGAAAAAGGTGACAGTATATAAAAAAGATTTGACACAGATGCATAACAACTCACTGATTAACTTAGATTTCTAAAAAGACCTATACAGAAGGTGCACACAAGGGCAAGTAACTGAGGACAGTAGTAAAGTCCTATAAAAATAAAACTAGGAACACAAAAGAAATGTGGGGGGCAGAGGGGGTTGTGGAAAGATAAAGGGTTGGGTATGGGAATGTGAATAAACTGGTACAGCAGAATGTAATAATAACAGAAGACATACTAAACTTATTTTGCAATTCTTTTCTTTTTACTTCCTCTACCAAGGAAAACACTGTGTACAAAGGAAACCTAGAACAACACTGATTGACATAGAATTGAAACAAAAATAAATGAGGAGATAGAGAGAGAGAAGGAGTGAGAGGGAGGGAGAGAGGGGGAGAGAAAGAGAGGGAAAAGGAGGGAGAGAAAGGGAGGGAGGGAGAGAGAGA
>NW_027185665.1:10778159-10883758 GCF_028583685.1 Petaurus breviceps papuanus | reverse complement strand
AGAGAGAGAGAGACAGAGACAGAGACAGAGAGAGAGAGAGACAGAGACAGAGAGACAGAGACAGAGAGAGAGAGAGAGAGAGACAGAGAGACAGAGAGACAGAGAGACAGAGACAGAGACAGAGACAGAGAGACAGAGAGAGAGAGAGAGAACCTCAACGAGTTGAAGTCATCAGGCCCAGATGAAACTACATCCCAGGGTTCTGAAATCACTTGCAGAGGAGTTTAGACAATTCCAATGTCAGGAATCTCTTAGAAGTCATGGCACATGAGAGGCGCCAGAAGACTAGATCCCTCTGCTTTCAAAAGTAGGGGGAGAAGGTAGTATCTGAAAACTACTGGCTGATGATCTTGACTTCAATCCCTGGCAAAATTATGAATTGAACGTGAAAGGTGTGACTTGTAGGTGTGTATGGTAGACTGATTACATTTCCTCTTTTTCACAGGGTTACTTGAGCAGTAAAAAATAATATCATGTCCCTATCTCAGGAGACATTTTGCAAGTTCTCAACATCCTTATGCAAAAAAAAATGAAGGTTAGAGTGATTCCGAACTTATTGGATGATTGGACACAAAGGGTTTTGATTAATGGAGGGATTCCACCTGGCGTGAGGAGATTTGTAGTTGAGTATCCCAGGCCTTGGTTCTGTTTGTACCAACATTTTTTTAAATGCCATGCTTATCACATTATCGGGTGACCCAAAGTTGAAAGGTTTATATAGTTAAAATGTAAGACAATAGAATCAAAACCTCAAAAGTTTTCAATAGGCTCGTGCTACAGATGACCCAAAGTCATTAAGCAGCATTGTGTAGTTGAGTATGAGTGTAGAATGGTAGAGACAATGGTTCATATGAAAAAGACCTGAAGGTTTTAGTGGTTTATAAACTCAGTATGAATCATCAGTATGATATGACAGTCCAAAAAAGAATTTTTTTATATAGAACTTGAAGGAAGAGTTTCCCTACCTTCTGAGGCCAAACAAAACCAGAAGCAGTGGGTAACATTAATAGGTTA
The DNA here is from genome assembly GCF_028583685.1 of Petaurus breviceps papuanus. Classification (NCBI taxonomy): domain Eukaryota; kingdom Metazoa; phylum Chordata; class Mammalia; order Diprotodontia; family Petauridae; genus Petaurus; species Petaurus breviceps. Next base: position 10,882,744 of record NW_027185665.1, on the reverse strand, counting down.
GCTCAATATAAGAATAAACTTCCCAAAAAATAGCTGTTTGAAAAAAATCTTCTCCAGGAATATTTTAAAAGTGATTCCTGCTCAAGTATGGGTTGGATTAGATGACCTTTGAGGTAGCTTCCATTTTCTGAGAATATGTTATCTTCCCACCCCTTCCCCAACCTCTAGCAAGAAGAAGTCCTTAAAATAAAGGTGGGAAGGGTTTCTTGGATTCATCCATCCATGAAAGGAAAAGGTATTAGGAAAAGTATTTATATAATGTACTGTACTGAGTGCTTTTTACAAATATGTTATCTTCACAACAACACTGGGAAGTAGCTGTATTGTTACCTCCATTTTACAGATAAGGAAACTGAGGCAGACAGAGGTTAGGTGACTTGCCCAGGGTCACACAGCTAGTAAGTGTCTGAGGCCATTTTTTAACTCAGGTCTTCCTGATTCCAGCCCCAGAATTCTATCTACTGTGCCATGAGGTAGAATAGATAATTTAAAATGCATTAACTTATGAAATCTCTATACCCTGCCTCTGAATAAAATAAGAAATATCTCTTATTCCCTGTATCTTCTGAAAGAAGTTGTATTTTATAAGTTAAAAATTGCCTAGACACAACCCTCTAAATAAGGAGGAAATTTTTCAAGACCCTTTCCATGGCAGAGAAATGGACTGGTCAGACACTGTGGAAAGGTTCTATACAGAATGAGCTGGGCTCAAACCAGAACACAGAAAATTCAAAGGTGAAAGACTACCTGCTCTGAGATAAAGATATTCTCTAATGCAAGCCAATTTTCCCCACAAAATGGTTGCAATAAATAATAGATATGGATATACTGCCCTGTAATTTAGGATAGTCTTAGGTACTAGAAAATCTTATCCAGGGCCATCCATAGATCTGGATGGAGTAAATAACTGCTCATGGGACATGTTTGAAGAGTTAACCAAAGCCCCTGAACAAAAAAAATCTCCCTCCCATATGCTATGGAAAGTAAAATTCTAGATATAATTTTCACTGGATTAAGCATTTCTATCTGAGAGGACTAACAAAGGTTCACATTCCCAACCACTGATGCCTAATGAAACACAGGACCCCATGAGAATGGGGCCTAGTGCAGCTTAAAGAGGCAAAAAGGGTATCTGTAACCCAGGGTGATTCTCTGAAGTGCTATAAACTAGCATGAGGATTCAAAGTAACTTGAATGAAGGCTAGAGAGAAGACTGAAAGGGGTACAGGTCCCCAAAGGCAAACTTGGCCTTGTTCACAATTTTGAATAGACCTGGCCCTGACTACAAGCTTCAGCTGGTCTGGTGTGATTTCATTTTTCTTTCATAAAGGTTTCCAGAGGATGCATTAATACACTCCAACCTGAATCCTGGTTGGAAACCATTTGTATACACAGACCAACAATTATGGGCTAATGTAATAATTCTAGATTGGCTGGAAGATGTTAAGGAGCCAAAATTCATCATTAGACAGCTTCCTCTGAAGACTTCAGCTTGTGGCAGGAGGTTCTGACCTGCAGATAATTAGGAATGATGACCCCAGCTTACATGAAAATCTCTAAGCTTCCAAATGCTTTTATGCAAAAGGAATATTGTCCAACTGAGCCAGGTAACTGGTGGAGTGGGGTAAAACATGAATTCAAGAAATCTTTCTGCACTAACTCTTATTTAGAGCTCTCTAGAGAAAGAATCTGTCTGACAGCAAGAAGAAAAGTATTTATTCTTCCCCTACAACATTCCCTGGAGGCAAGTAACTGTCAATACAATGGCTCTTAGGCCCAACCTACCCCAACTGAAGCAAGAATCAATAATCCTGCTTTATGTCTTCAGAGAGTATTTAGAGGCACTAAAACAGTTCATAAAGGATTAGATATCAACAGTTTTATTGCTTGTCAGGTAGTTGGGAAGCATTTCATAATCATTTTTGGTCATCGCTCTAAGAGCATCAGAAGAAGGATGTCACACTTGCCACACTATTGAAATTTCAGGAGTTTGTACAGCAGCAAAGGAAGTTGAAGGTAGAAATTTGCAGTGAACTCAGAGGCATTGCTCAGGCCTTCAAGTCTCTGCCAGTATTTGCTCTCTCATGGAGGAGCAGGGACAGCCATGACAAAGGCTCTGCCAACCACATCTTTAATTTTGCTTTCAAACCTCTGTGTCCAAAAATAGCTGCCACTTCTTAAAACTCTCAGCTTGGGCAAGGATTGGAAGATTGGAAGAAGGACTGGTATCAAGGATGTTTCAAAAGCTACTAAACCATTGTTCATCCAAGTCAATCTGAGAAGCCCTCGTGAGGAAGATTCTTTAGTTAGTGTCCCTGAGCAGGAGGGTCCTATCTGGGACCCTTAAGGCTACCTCTAAAGCCTGTTTCTTGATTTTCAAAAATTATCCCCTTTGTTTGATTTTGGTTTTCATTAGGTTTTGGTCCTTACCCATCTATGTAAGGAAAGCCTTCTAACAAAGGTTCTTAACCTAGGATCCATGAACTTGTTTTTTGTTTTTAATATTTTGATAATTGCACTGGTAATTCTATATGTCTTATTTAATTCATCTAAAAACATTATTTTAAGATGTTTCCACAGGTTTCACCAGACTGCCAAAGGGTTCCATATCTCTCTCTCTCTCTCTCTCTCTCTCTCTCTCTCTCTCTCTCTCTCTGGCACACACACACACACACACACACACACACACACACACACACACAGAATCCATCTTATAAGGAAACTTCTTCCACCAATACAGATCAGTAATTCATCTACAACTTAGTGACTTGTCCATGGTTATATAGATACCATATATCAGAGGCAGAACCAGAACTGAAAACAAAGTATTAGATGAATGAAAAGGAATATGATTGTACCATTAAGAAGCAATAAATATAAAGACCTGAGAAAAATATGAGAAGACAAAATAAAGAAAGCAGAACCAGGAAAAAAAATTATACAGTGATTATGACAAAGTAAATAGGGAAAAAATAAATGCTATATAATTATAATAAACTAACTTAAAGCTGGAGAAGAGGTGAAAAATTCTCTTTCCTCTGCTCTTTTCAAAAGTGTGTGAGGAGAGTTAAGAGGGACTATGGGTATAGCATATCACATTTACTCCAAGAGACATTCAACATGTGGATTTATTTCACTGAAATGCCCCCTTTTTTGTGTTTTTTTTTTTTGTTTAACTGTTTGCTATAAAATAAGGTTTCATGGCTAGGGGAGAAGGAGCAAAGTATTTAGAATGTATTTTATGTCATAATATATTATAATATAAAAGCAAGTCATCAGTCAATATAAGACGTTTGGTAAACTTTCAGTTCAATTGAGTGAAATTGGAATCCAAGTTGCATGAGGATGAGAAATAAGAAATATGATATAAATCATATTATAACATAATTGTGCTTTGGGTTATATAAATGTATATTTATGCATGTGTACATATATACATATATAAAATATGATACAATGAATACTGGAATTGAAATCCAGAGCATCTTGATTCAAATTCTCATTATAACACTTTCCATTTATAAGACAATGGGAAAGTCACTTAAACTCATCAACACTCAGTTTCCTCCTCCATAAAATGGATATAATAGCTTACTCATTATTACTTATCTATTACTTGCCTCATCAGATTGTTGCGAGAATAAAATGAAAATATATATACAGTGTTTGGAAAAACCCTTTTATAAAGTGCTATGTAAATGTTAGGTATTTCTTCATCTTTGATAACAGCAATGCAAGCTAGACACCTCAAAATGGTGCTTGTATTTGGGTGGTCTAAATGCTCCCACTTTGATGACAACCCAGTAACACTACTGGTTATGCTACACTCCCACTTGATAAAATAAGAAATCATTGCTTTCCTCTTCTCTCTCTGACTTGGATTTTCTCTCAAATAATCATCTAGTACTGAATATGTGAAGTTGATCTCTGTTCAAAGGGAGTTAATAAACTGCACAATGCCTTTTGATTTCTGAACACAGTATCCTTTTTTTTAAAGATAATACAAATGACCAGTTTTTAGGAACAGTGAAGAATCAAGGATTCTTCACTGCAAACCAAAAGCTGCAAATCATGGAATGGGAAAATTGCTGAATCATCAAAGTTCCACTTCTTTCCAATAGTGAGAGATACATGATGTATGTAAAAAGGCTACAATTAATTAATAAAATTAATACCGCGGATGAATTGTGTGCAAGAAGCAATGTACAAGAGCGCCAAACGGAAAGGGAAGTAGAGTGCTCAGGAAACACGAGCAGGAGCAGCACATGGACAGACCATTGGCTCCATCGATGCCCATGTAACAGTAACAGCTACCGCTTACACAGAGCTCTTACAGTGCTCTAGGTGCTGTGTCATGAACATTATAGCTATCTCATTCATTATAATCCTGCGAGGTCGGTGTTATTATTATCACTATTTTACAGTTGAAGAAACTGAGGCAAACAGAGGTTAAGTGACTTGCCCAGGGTTACACAGTTGCTAAGTGTCTGAAGCTGTATTCGAACTTGGGTCTTCCTAACTTCATGCCCGGAAATCCTGTGACACCAAAAGAGACCCAGAGGACATTGAGTGGGCTCCCTGTAAAGAATTAATGAGACGGGGTGGACAGGTAGCGCAGCGAGTAAAAGCACCGGCCCCAGAGTCGGGATGACCTGTGATTGAGTCCGGGCTCAGACACTCAGCACCACACCCAGAAATAAATGGCCCTGTAACCTTGAGCAAGTTACTTAACCCTGATTGCTTTAAAAAAAAATGGATTGTGTTCTCTGTCTCTGGAGGGAATAATCACATTAATGAGATCATAGTATTGTTAAAGCAAGAAGAATATGGATATTTGACATACTGATAAACATAGCTACTTATTTTAAAAGTAATAGCTCAACTACTCTTGGTGAAAAACAATCTCACTATAATAGCTTTTAGCTACCCAGTTAACCAATGAGAAATCCAGAATGATTGTTACCTGACCAAGATATTTGCAAAACTTCCATTTTCCCCTGCTGGCTTGAAGAACTATATAATCCAGTAGCAAAACAGCATTGGTATTCATTTTACTTATTTATCTGAGAAAAGAAAGATCTATGGAGGCTTTCTTTCTTCTTTTTTTTTTCTTCTTGAGATGCTCAGCATCAAACACTAGAAATTTGAAAGTAGACACATCCCTTAGCTGCTTTAAAAACTTATAGTAAAAACTCAGTCTTTTAGAAATGGTGCTCATGGGGTGGCCAGCTAGCACAGCGAGTAAGAGCACCAGCCCCAGAGTTGGGATGACCTGGGATCAAATCCGGGCTCAGATACTTAGCACCACACCCAGAAATAACTGGCCGTGTAACCTTGAGCAAGTTACTTAACCCCAATTGCTTAAAAAAAGAAAAAAGAAAAGAAATGGTGCTCATACAGGTATAGTAGGTAAAAATGAGGCCATGGGCATGATGAGCATGGAAATTTATCCCCATGATATGAACACGTATCCCCATATGTTTGTCCTTTCTGAGAAAAGGAATAGCTAGTTCAAAACAACCTGTTGTCCTAAGAATCACTGATAGAGCTTAATATTTATCATTTTTTGAGTATCCTATACTATGACATGAGACCAGCCACTCTGGATACTCTGTAAGACTTGAAGATAGATTTTCACATTAATTATTGTTTTCCTTTTTTACAGTCATTATTATAAAATGATAGCTCAAATGTATTCAACAGATGTTTCTGCCCTCTAGTGGAAAGAAATTATCAACATTTCAGAACTTGCTAATCTGGTTCTTGGTGTGGTGCTAAGGAGACAATGTTATTAGGACACAATATGAATTGTTATTTGGACACATGGTTTACTAGTGAGATTTTTTCAGTATTGTATATGTCCAAATATATTTTATATTTATATATATATATACATATATATAATATATATAAAACTATGAGTGCATGTGCTATCATTCTGAATTTGCCATAGATATTACTCTTGTAATCTCTGTAATCTCGTCGGGATGAATGTTTTCTCCAGCTATCGATCCTTTGTGATGTCCTTCCCTGCATAGACCCCACTGAATACCTTCTGGCATCTTTTTTGACACCTTAAAGATCCCATTGGAGATTTCAGGACGCCTGTCGGTTATCCCTTCACTCTCACTGCTGTTAGTCCATTTTCATATTCTGTGCTTTTTTGATAGCCTTTAAACCTTCTTTTGTTTAATTCATTGTAACGTATGGTATCCTGTTCACACCCACCCTGCACCTCTTCAATTAATCAACAAGCACTTATTAATCACCTGCTACAGGCCAGACAGTGACAGGTGACAGGGATACAAAAACAAAAACCCCTTGCTGTCCACGAAGTTTGCAGTCTAATGGCAGAGACGCCGTACAGAAACCAGAATGGGAAAAACAAATGCAAAACAGATGAAAGGTAATCTTAGAGGATGTGCTCCTAGCAGGTGAGGGGACTGGGAAGGCTCTTCTAGAAGCTACTTTTATCGCTAAGTATTACAGAATTCTAACATAGGCATGGGTGATACTTTTTGACAGGGAGCATTTAAGGATGATTTGCTTTACTGAATCAAATATTTTCTTATCGACAAGCAACCCTTGCTCTGAGCATGGATTAAAAAAAAAATGGAATGAGGAACTGCCTTGCCCAGAGTCACACAGCTAGGAAATGGTGGAGCCAGGATTCAAATCCTAGTGTTAGGGTCCAAATCGAGTGATTTTCTACTACACCAACTACTCTTTTTCAAATCAACATTTAGTCAGCACGTGTTATGTGAAAGGCATTGTCTTAGGATCTGGGTGACAATGGGAGACCTGTGCTTTTGTTTTCAGGGCACTTGCCTTCAGTGCTGCAGAACTCAAATTATGGCCAACATTCTTCCTCCCACACATTCCTCAGTTCTATGTATTTCCTTTCTAAATGCATTAGTCACCTATTACATTCAGATCATTATAGCAAAAGGAAAAAAATTCTCTGCCGAGTCTCAGTTACATGGGAGCAGGAAGTGTCTTTTATATATGTACCCCCCCCCCAAACTAAGATAGTCAAGTGTCTTTCTTATGCAAAGACTATGAATCCTAAATATGGGCAGAACTGTATCTTTTGCTGGGTGAGATGCAGGCAGGGGAGAGGAGAGAGTAAGCCTTAGCTGTATTCCTAAAATCAGGGATATCTATCAGGCAGAGTTAATGCAAAGTAAATTGAAAACAGATCTCTAGCCACTGACATCTGGTCAGAAGCTGAGTGAGCATCTGAGAAAAGACAAAGGGGGTAGGTGACCTGTGCCATGCAAGTTGCAAAGGTGAAAAGAAAAATATCTTAAATTGACTGTAATGGGCCAAAATTCCAAATTAGCATTGCCTTTAATTGAAAAAATTTAAATGGATATTAAAGGGGCACAGCCATCAAGGGAATTGTTCTTCAGCTGGGCACAGTATGAGGTAATGGGACAATCTCTCATTAGAATGAAATAGGCATAAGTTCTGACAGAAATGTAAGCAAGTTTTCCTTGTATAGTTTGAGTATCAGTCATTGTTTAAGCTACACTGACCTCTAGAGGTTCTCCCTTTTTCTTCATAACGGACCATACCAGGCCCAGGGAGGGAGTCAGAGAAGACTTCTGAGAGTGCTTTGTTGTGTTGTTTCTTGGCTCAGCAGAGATGAAGGCAGGAGGGAAGAGGAGGAGGAAATAAGGCTCTCCCTGCCAAGTACTATCGCTTAAAACCAGGGTAGTCGAAACAACTCTTGTCAGCATATTTCTCATGCCCTGGGCTCCTACAGTTAAAGCTTGTAACAATATTAGTAAAAAAAGATTAGAAACAGTATCTTAAATTTTAAAACAAACCTTGATTTCCTGCCCTATATTTCTTCTTGATGGTGGCTGAGCCTATAGTCAGCCTGCCTGTACTTCCAGGCCTATACCAGCACAGAGAAGAAATCAGAGGATTGATATGACTTGAAGCCTCCACCCAGCAAGGTCAGAGAATCTTAGAGCTAGAGGTAGAAAGGAAATCAGAGGCCAACTAGTCCAACTCTCCCATTGCAAAGAAAAGGAAATTGAGGCAATGGGAGAGCAAGAGACTGGCCCAGGATCACACATAATATACATCAAAGGTAGGATTGGAACCCAGGTCCTCTGTCAATAAGTGGAAAAATCAAAGAAATTATACTTTGAAGTGACCAGGACATGCAAGTATTCTGTACCATGTGGAGGGAGCTATAGGCTCTAATAAGGAATTACAGTTCTGAAGTTAGCATTCCAGGCCAAAAGATTCTAATCAAATACCGAAGATCACACAGTCCAGCTCGATCAACTTCATGACAAAATTAATAAGAGAGTTCACATTTATACAGCATTTTGAGATGTGTGTTGGGAACATTATCTAAATTGAGCCTCTGTAATGGGAATGGGAATTTGAAGACCTTCCCCGCTTTGAAAGTAAATTTTACCCTCTAATAGGCTGAGTGTAATCACATGGAGCCTGTGGTGAGAGGAGTTTGCTAAAGGGTGGAGCAGAGCCCAGAGGAAGCTGGGAGTCGGAGCTGGAGAGGTTCCTGAGTAAATATTGACCTTACACTGGTTTGTGGGAAGGCTAAAGGATGCTGTGGCTCTCTGTGTTGTTATGGCTTGTGAACTTCATTACTATGATGGAATTAGCTTACTGGTTTTGGGATTTAGTTTTCTGGTGTCTAAATAAATGCTTCGTTTCTGTCCTCTACATGGAGAGTTTGTTGTATTTTGTGATGGAACATCATGCTATATTCATAGTCATGGTCTTTATCAGGATAGAGAATGATGTCAATATTGCACTGGCACTACAGCCTCCTAACAACCCTTTGGGTAGGTATTACAATTGGTACAGTAGCAAAGGTAATAAGAACCTAGATCCTAGGAGTCAAAACTGCAGGGCTTACAAAATTCAGCTCCTTCAGCCCTAGAAAAAGACTAGATGAGCAGTTGCTCCAACAACTAGCTTCCTCTTAGCTCCTGTCCAAGTTGGTTAGCATTCCTGCCCTACCCATAAGGCCATTGCAGCCCCTAGCTATCCCTGCAGGGCCTTACCTGCACCAGAAAAACTCACTGCCCATGTGAAGGACAGGGCTACATTTTCATGATAGATGGTTGGGGGTGAGGAGGGGGAAAGGAAGTGGGGTTGAGGCTGTAGTTTCAAGGAGTGTGGAAAGAAACTGGAGTAGTTTGCATTTTCTTCTTCAGCTCATTTTACAGAGGAGGAAACTGAGGCAAACAGTGACCTGCCCAGGGTTACACAGCTAGTAAGTGTCTGAGGCTAGATTTGAACTCAGCAAAGTGAATCTTCCTAACTCCAGACCCTCCCTTTCTTTCTGAGCCTCAGCCTGGGAGATCTGACAAGAATTCCTAATGGTTTTCTCTAGGGATGGTGATCTCACCTCTAAGACAGCTAGCTAGCTTTAAGGTTTTTTTTTTTCTCAGCAATGGTAAACACTGAAAATCTTGAGCAAAGCCTGCCTCTCCAGAGGCAGAAGGATGGGAAGAATCCGAACTTACAGAAGAGTGCTATAGCTGAGCAAAATAATCCCAGGTAAGTCTCCTTATCCTTTATGAGCAATGGAAAAAAGGATTATAAATCTAAGCATATATGAGAGAAATGTCTTTAAAACATGTACTTAAAAAGGCAAAGAGAGGTGATATCTAAGATGTTTTCCCAAAATTTAAGTAACAGTAGAAAGGGATCAGGCCAACTAAAAAGCCGGAACCAGTTCCCTAGCCCCCTGGCCAGTTTCTTAGATAGAGCAGCTGAGTCTTCACATGCTATCTCAGGCAAATTCAATCCAGAATTTTCAGCCAGATTCACAACTGAGGGTAGGGTCATTTATCATGTAATACTTATGTGACTTTCAACAAGTTATTTCTTTTTTCTATGCCTCAGTTTCCACCTCCAAGAAATGAGAATGTTGAAGCCTATGATCCATAAAGTCCCTTTTAGCTCGGGATTCCATCTCAGCTCCATCTTTTGTCCCTTATCCTGAGAGGCAGTATAAGTGAACAGAGTGCTGAACTTCATGTCAGGAAGACAGGACTTGCTATATCAACATGAACAAGTCTTTTAGTCTCTGGGCCTTGATTTCCTCATCTGTAAGATGGGGATACTTGCAGTATCTACCTCACAGAGTTGTCATGAGACTCAAATGAGAGAATATAGATAAAGCACTTCATAAATTTAAAGTATTATATGTGTTAGCAGTTAGGTGGTGCACTGAATACAGTGCTGGGCCTGGAATCAGAATGACTGGAATCAGAACCTTCCTGAGTTCAAATCCAGCCTCAAATACTAGCTGTGTGACCCTGAGCAAGTCACTTAACTGTGTTTGCTTCAGTTTTCTCATCTGTAAAATGAGCTGGAGAATGAAATGGCAAATCACTCCAGTATCTTTGCCAAGAAAACTTCAAATAGAGTCAATAAGAGTCGAGTCAAACATGAGCGAAAAGATTGAACCGACATTTTTCTCACTTGTTACCTACTAAAACTTTGTACAAAACTGTTCTCATGTTTATAACAATCTTCTACCATATTTACTTTTTTTCTTGTTCGACCTTCTGAGTCCTTCACTTCTCTCTCAGGAGGTGGGTAGCATGTTTCATCATTCCTCCTCTGGAATCTTGGTTGGTCATTTACCTGGTGAGAGTTCAGCACAATTGTATTCTATCACATTTATACACCACAGCTTGCTCATTATACCCCAAGGTATGAGTATTCATTTAGATTCCTATTCTTTGCCCCATCAAAAGGAGCTACAAAAATATTTATACATCTTTAGCATTTGTTTTACTCAAAACTGATCTGTCCCTTAGTTTACTTTGTAATTTCTCTTCCCCTTTCTCCTCTTTCCCTATTGAGTGAAATGGATTTCTGTACCCAGATGTGTGTGATTTATTCCATCTTTTGACTAGTTCAGATGAGAGTGAGGTTCAAGTGTTAGTCCCTCTCTACAGCCACCCTTCTCTTCTTTATATATAGATGTCTGTTTGTGCACCCTGTTTATGTAATATGATTTTCTCTAACCTTCTTTTCCCTCACCCCTCTCCCTTCCTGTTTTCATTCATTCAAGTTCATCAAAACATTACAGAACCATTTCCAGTCTTTGTCTAATGGTACTTCTGTGAATTCTGATGCTAATAAGGTCCAGAGAGGCTACTTGTATCATCTTCCCATGTTGGAATGTAAGCACTTTATCTTTGTTTACTCCCTTATCATTCTGCATTCATGTTTACCTTTTTATGTTTTTCATCATTCCTATACAAAATTTCAAAGTTTCTCTACAGTTCTGGTCTTTTAATCAGGAATGCTTGGAAGTCCTCTATTTGATTAAAGATCCAATTTTTCTCCTGTAGCATATACTCAGTTTTGCTGGGTAATTTATTCTTGGCAGTAAGCCCACATCCTTTGCCCTCTGGAATGTCATATTCTAAGTACTCTACTCCTTTATAGAGGTGGTTGCTAAATTGTGTGTAATCCTGACTATGGTTCCTCAGTACTTAAATTATTTTCTTTCTGGCCTCTTGCAAGATTTTTCTTTGACCTGGAAGCTCTAAATTTTGACTATAATGCTTCTGGGAGTTTCCATTTGGGGATTTAAACCTTTCAGAGGGTGACCATTATGTGCCCTCTAGTATTAAGAGATCTGGGTAACTTTCTTTTAAGATTTCATGAAAAAAATTATCCATAGGCTCTTTTTTTCTTGGTCATAGTTTTTACATAGTCCAGTGATTCTTAATCTTTTTTCTCCTCAATCTGTTTTTCTAGTACAGTTGGGGTGTTTTCCTATAAGATGCTTTATATGTTGTTCTATTTTTTCTACCTTTTGACTTTGTTTTAATATTTCTTGTCACTTTATGAAGTCATTGGCTTTTACTTTACTTTACCTTCTATTGTTTAGGGAGTCTGTTGCTTGTAATGCTTGTGCCAAGCTATTAATCGCCTTTCCAATTCTTGTTTCCATAGCTCTCTTTCTTTTCCAATTTTTCCTCAAACTCTTTAATTTTATTTATTAAAAACGTTTTTTTTTAACTCTAGCTGCTTCTCTTTCAGGAATTCTAGTTGAATTTGTGCCCAAGCCATGCTTTTCTCTGGGGCATTGATTGTAGACATTTTGAATTCATTTTCTCCTTCTGCATTTGTATATTGAGCTTTCCTGTCATTACAATAGTTCTTTTTTTTTCTTTTCCCATTATTCTAGCTTACATCCTAATTTCAGATTTAATGTTAGGGCTGTGCTCTATGCACTTCGGGAATGGAAGTTATGCACCAATCCTGCTGTTGCTTTCTCGAGATATTGAGTGTCACCTTATTCCAGGATATCAGGGAGAGGCAGGGGACCTGCAGGCTTTCAGTGCCCACAAAATGCTCTGGTCTGGATCAAAACTTGATTGCTACTTCCCTGGTCTGAGTTCTTACGTTCTTTTCCTTGGTTTGGGTCTGTGCAAGAATAGACAGTTGAGAGGCAGAGCCAAGATGGCAGAGTAGAAGCACAAACTTGGTGTGAGCTCCCATTCCAATCACTTCCAATACATGTAAAAATTTTACTCTAAACAAACTTTAGAGCTACAGAACCCACAAAGTGACAGAGAGAAATAAATCTCCCACTGAAGGCAGCCTGGCAGGCCGACAGGGAGGATCTATCATATTGAACTGGGAGCTGAACATAGTCCCACCTGAGCCTCATGATTTGGGCCCCAGGGTGGCCCCAACAAGTGGCAGCCAGAGCAGATATACTTCAGGAGAGTGAATCACCAGTAGCTGTGGCAGTTTCCTGACTTCTCAACCCATAAACACCAAAGACAAAGTAAAAGGTCAGTATGGAACTCTGTTGGAACAGGGGTGGAGGGGAAAAAGAAAAGGGTGGTCTGGCCTTGCCCCTAGGAAGAGAAGCAGAGGAGGCCCAGTGGCTGTGCACCCACCTTGGTGTGGCTGCCTCAGGAGCTCCTGGCCTGCAGATGTAGGAGGACCAAGCAACCATTCAGAGGCTAATCACTTTTGCTTTAACCTTCTTGGATCTGGATCGCAGTCTTGGGTGGTGGTCCTGGGGTCTGTAGCCAGTGAGTCAGAGCTTGTGTGGGCTGTCGAGAGGGTGCCCTCCTAATAGCTCTGGCAGCTGCAAAAACCCCAGTGATTTGGGACAAGGCTCTCTCCATTCTGGAAACAGAGTTCTCCTGTTCCAAAGAACTCAAGTGTCAAGTAATTGACTGGCAATATGAGCAAGCACAAACAGACCATAGAAAATCCTTATTTGGGGACAAAAAGGATCAATGCATGCATCAGGAAGAAGAGAGCAAAGTCAGAACTCCTATATCAAAAGCCTCCAAGAAAAATATGAACTGATTATAGGCCATGGAGGAGCTCAAGAAGGATTTTGAAAATCAAGTAAGAGAAGTGGAGGAAAAATTGGGAAGAGAAATGAGAATGATGAAAGAAAATCAGGAAAAGCAGGTCAGCAGACTGCTAAAGGAGACCCCAAAAATACTGAAGAAAATAACACCTTAAAAAATAGACTAACTCAAATGACAAAAAAGGCCCAAAAAGCCAGTGAGGAGAAGAATGCATTAAAAAGTCGAATTTGCTAGATGGAAAAGGAATTTCAAAAACTCACTGAAGAGAATAATTCCTTAAAAATTAGATTGGAGCAAATGGAAACTAATGACTTTATGAGAAATCAAGATCATATAAAACAGATCCAAACAAATGAAAAAATAGAAGGCAATGTGAAATATCTCAATGGAAAAACCACTGACCTGGAAAATGGATCCAGCAAAGATAATTTTAAAATTACTGGACTACCCAAAAGCCATGATCAAAAAAAGAGGCTAGACACCGTAGTTCAAGAAATTATCAAGCAAAATTGCCCTGATATTCTAGAACCAGAGGGCAAAATAGAAATTGAAAGAATTCACCAATCACCTCTTGAAAAAGACCCCTTGGGGAGGCCAGATAGCACAGCGAGTAAGAGCTCCAGCTCCAGTGTCGGGATGACCTGGGATCAAATCCGGGCTCAGACACTCAGCACCACACCCAGAAACCCCTGGCCGTGTAACCTTGAGCAAGTTACTTAACCCCGATTGCTTTAAAAAAAAAAAAAGAAAAAGACCCCTAAAAGAAACTCCTAGGAATATTATAGCCAAATGCCGGAGTTCCCACGTCAAGGAGAAAATACTGCAAGGAGTCAGGAAGAAACAATTTTAGCATCATGGAAACACAATCAGGATAGCACAAGACCTAGCAGCTTCTACATTAAGGGATTGAAGGACTTGGAATATCATATTCCAGAGGTCAAAGGAGCTAGGACTAAAACCAAGAATCACCTACCCAGAAAAACTGAATACAGTGCTACAGGGGAAAATATGGTCATTCAATGAAATAAAGTATTTTCAAGCATTCTTTTATTTTTATTCTTGGAGGGCAATTGGGGTTAAGTGACTTGCTCAAGGCCACATGGCTAGTAAGTGTTAAGTGTCTGAGGCCAGATTTGAACTCATGTCCTCCTGACTCCAGGACCAGTGCTCTGTTCACTGCACTACCTAGCTGCCCCATTTTCAAGCATTCTTGATGAAAAAACCAGAGCTGAACAGAACATTTGACGTTCAAATAGAAGAAGCAAGAGAAACATAAGAAGGTAAACAGGAAAAAGAAACCATAAGGAACTTATTAAAGTTGATTTACATTCCTACATGGAAAAACAATAATTGTAACTCATAAGACTTTTCTCAGTATGAGGATAGTTGAAGGGAATATATATATATATATATATATATATATATATATGTGTGTGTGTGTGTGTGTGTGTGTATAGGAGGGTATATGTATATATAAATATATATGTGAGTGTGGGCATGTGTATGTTCATGTATACACATAGAGGGCACAGGACAAGTTGAATATGAAGGGATTGTATCTAAAAAAAATTTGAGAGAAGAATTTATTGGGAGAAAGGGAGAGATAGATTAGAGTAAATTATCTCATATAATAGAGGCAAGAGAAAACTGTTACAATGGAGGGGAAGAGCAGGAAGGTGAAAGGGAATAGGGCAACCTTATTCTCACTGAATTTGGCTTAAGGAGGGAATAACATACACACTCAATTGGGCATCTTACCCTATAGGAAAATAAGGGAGTAGGGGTAAAAGGGGGGACGGTAGAAGGGAGGGCATATCGGGGGAGAGCGTAGTTAAAAGCAAACATTTTTGAAAAGGGATAGGGTCAAAGGAGAAAATAGAATAAGTTTGAGGCAGGATAGGATGGAGGGAAATATAGTTAGTCTTTCACAATATAACTACTATGGTAATTATTTGGGTAACTACACATGCACAACCTATATTGAATTGTTTATCTTCCCAGTGGGGGCTGGTGAGGAGGGAAGAAGGAAAAAATCTGGAACTCAAAGTTTTAAAAACAAATGTTTAAAAAAAATTGTTTTTTACATGCAACTGGGAAATAAGATATACAGGCACTGGGGTATAGAAATCCATCTTGCCCTACTAGAAAGTTAGGAGGGTGATGGGGGAGGATATAAGAGAGAACAGATTGGGGGAAGGGGTATTCAGTAGGCTTGCTATTTTGGAGTGGGGGTAGGGGAAAGATGGGGAGAAAAAAGTATAACTCAAAATCTTGCGGAAATGAATGTTGAAAACTAAAAATAAATTTAAAAAAAAAGAATAGACAATTGCTAGGACTCAGTTCCTGTAAGCCAGCTAGAACATTCTACTGATTTGGAGTTATGGAATTTGGGCCCTCCTTTCCCCTCCTGGATGACTGCCTTGTCCTGACAGAGGGACTTATATAGCTCAATAAAACTATGAGCTATGCTGTTCAGGGAGAGCTCTGACAAAAGGTGATCCACTGGAGAAGAAAACAGCAAACCATTCCAGTATCTTTGCCTAGAAACTAGTATTAAAATGATACAAGATGGCGTTGGAAGATGAGCCCCCAGGTCTGAATGTGTTCAATAAGCTAGTGAGGAAGAGGGGAAGACAACCACAAGAAGGTTCAGCACTAATGAAGCAGCCGGGCCAGCTCAGAAAGTCAGCCCAGCTGCAGACGTCTGCGATGAAAGGAAAGTCCAGCGCTGTAAAGATGAATGTTGGCTAGGAGCTTAGAATGTAAGATCTACAAACCAAAGTAAACTTGGTGTGGTCAAACGCGAGATGACAAATTGGTATCTTGGGTGTCAGTGAACTTAAATGGACAGAAATGGTTGAATTTAATTCAGATGATCATTACATATATTGTGGGCAAGAATTCCTTAGAAGAAATGTACTAGCCCTGAAAAAAAGCAGTCATGGGGTATAATCTCAAAAATGACATAATGTATCTGTTTAAATTCAAGGCAAACCTTCAACATCAGAGTGATACAACTCTGTTCCAACTACTGATGCCAAAGAGGCCAAAGGTGATCAGTTCTACAAAGACCCTACAACACCTTTTAGAAATAATACCAAAAAAGATGTCATATTTATTATAGCGGATATCTCTACATGTGTGTATGTATAAGTCTATATCTATGAACCTATAGATATAGGTATATCAAAATATTCCTCTATTACAGAGACAGTCTTATATCTTTTAACAGTTGATATCAGTTTTTTCTTTATGCAAAGAGCACTTTTTTTGTCCCTTTTAGCACTAAAATGTTCCATACAAAAAAGGCAATACCTCAAAGGGAGAGTACTTTATGTTAGGAAGCAGAAACAAAAGTGAAAGGAAGGTAGCTTAGAGAAGTGAAGTTAACTAGCCTAATACTCACCTTAACTCATCTAGAAACAAGCGTCAATTTCTCTTTACTTTTCCCTTTATCTGCACTAATAAAGACATAGAATTTCCTGCTTAGAGAAATCTCTGACATTGTTATCATTTCAAAGGGGATAATAGTACCGTAGTGGAAACTGTGTAATTAAAGCAGCAGGGGATGCTGCTGGCCAGGTACCTGACCCTCTCTGAAATAAGGACACAGTTGGCAGTAATTTACTCACCCCTAGGGTCATACACTCACCTAACACCAGAGGGTATGCTGGGGGAAACTTTCAATCCTCTGGTTCTTAAAACTGGTTACTTCTGTTCCCTAGAGCCACCTGTTTCATGGTCAGAAGTTCTAAGCGTGTGGGTTACTTGGGTTTTTCCCATTCAGACTCTTATGTTTCATGATAGCCTGCCACCCACCAGGACAATTCCCTTCTCGGCTGCATTTTATTAGATTTCATCTGTAAGTATGTATAATGGAGTTATTCACTCAAGCATACCTTAATTACATACAGTTCTTTACTCAACCATAAAACAAAAAAGAAAAATGTAACAGCATCACTCTCCAACTTGCCCTGGCAAGCGAGGTTCCCAAAGGGGTGGCTCCACTACTCTTAGGTTACTAGGGGTAACCCTGGAAATAATCATCTTAGCACTATATCTCATAAAGCCCCAACCATTTCCCCTTAACAATCAGCCAGTAGAATAAATAGATGTATGAAATAATTTAAAATATACATACATATATATGTATATGTGTATGTGTATATATATGTGTGTGTACACATACACACACAGAGTTATGGATAAAGTTAGCCATCTAACTGATGATGATGGTTAGGGGTAGGGAAGAAAAAAAGAAAAAAGTTCCAAATTATATCCTTCCCTCCCTCCTTCCCCTGAGATAGTAAACAATATGATATAGGTTAAAGTATAGTAAATTGATTAGTAATTATATTTAAGGAAAATATTGCTGGCCTTTGTTGATGCACTGGGTGAATTCTAAAAAGCAATGGAAAAGAAAATTGGTTTTGGAGTCAGAGGGCCTAGATTTGAGTACTGATTCTATCAGTTAGTAGCTATTTGGGTAAGTCATCTAATCCATTGGCCCCTTTGTTTTCTCTTCTGTCAAGAAGATAATAGTGCTTATACTATCTAATTTACAGGGTTGTTTTCAGGATAAAATGAAGTCATATAACGTGCTTCATATGTCTTTGTTGTTCAGTTGTTTTTCAGTCATGTCCAACTCTTTATGATCCCATTTAAGGCTTTCTTGGCAAAGATGCTAGAGTGGTGTGCCATTTCCTTCTTCAGCTCATTTTACAGATGAGGAGACTGAGGCAACAGGGTACAGTAACTTGCCCGGAGTGACACAGCTAGTAAATGTCTGAGGCCACATTTGAACTCAGGAAGAGGAGTCTTCCTGACTCCCAGCCTGGCATTCTACCCACGTGTGCCACCTACCTGCCTATATGACCTAGAAATCTCTAAAGCCCCTTATCTCCTAGCTCTTATCCTCGGACAGGTTGGCACCCTTGTTCAAGACGGGACACATTAGGCTCACATAACATTCTCTAAACAGCACTAGTTACAGAGCCATCCACTATTAATCAATGCTTTTTTGATGACAGATTGCTATTTTAATCATCCAGGGCCTAAGTGTTAAGAACAAGTTCAAGTAATAAAAGTCTTCCAAAGCCTCCTTTGTGCATTCTGCCAGAGGGCAAGGCCTCCAGCTGACTCCTGTCACAATCATTCCTGCAGCAGTGGATGGAACTGCTTCTCCCTTGTTTGGAGAAGTACAGTAGCCATGCTGAATAAGTAAATGCTTGTTTGACTAATGAATGGATGATGTGGCAGAGCCATTCTGAACCAACACCAGAAAAATGCTCAAGCTAAAAAGAATCAGTACTATAAAAAAAATCTACAGAGTTTAGAAGAAGTGGCTCTCTGTAATCCATCTTGAATGAATGAAAAACAAATATTAAACCTTTACTACATGTCAGGTCCTATGCTAAAAGGTAGAACAAAACATACAAAAGTAAGATGGTCCTTGCCATAAGCAAGCTTCCAGCCTGGTGACTGAAGTGAATTGAGCCAGAGGACAGAAAGGGAAGTATTTATCTGATTACTTATCTCAGAACAAGCAATAGAAAGGGTAGGTAGCAGTCTATAAATATTAGCACGGCATATGGCAAGATGGGGCCAGGTACATGGTGAGATGGGATATAAAGACTAGACTGAGTAGGCTACATTAGTTTGTATTCACTTGCAAATCAAGGAAAAGGGAGAGGGCAGGATTGGAATTACTAGCCCAATAATCACACTAGACTTTGAAAAAGAATCAAGAGAAAATATCCAAGTGATTAAGGTAAAATTCAAGCAGGTACTCTAATAGGCATTTCTGGTACTGGACACTAAGTTCTTAACATTAATTTTTTTTAATTTTGATTTCTGAGTTGTCTCCATCCATCCCACACTGGGAGGCCCCAATTATTGAGAAGGCAATGTGATGTCAAACATACATGTAAAGTCATGCAAAATATATTTCCAAATTTGCTATGTTGGAAAAAAGAGCAAGAAACATCAAGTGAAAAAAGTATGCTTCAATCTGCACTCAGAGTTCCTAAGATCTTTCTCTGGAGGTGGATGCATTTTTCATTATTAGTCCTTTGGATCACTGTATTGATCAGCATAGCTAAGTATTTCACTGTTGATCATTGCTACAATATTGCTGTTATTGAGTACAATATTCTCCTGGTTCTGCTCACTTCACTTTGCAAAAGTTCATACAAGTCTTCCCAGGCTTTTCTGACACCATTCTGTTTATCATTTCTTATAGTACAATAGAATTCAATCACAATAATATACCACATCTTGCTTAGTCATTTCCCAGTTGATGAACATTCCCTTGATTTCCAATTCTTTGCCACCATAAAAAAAGCTGCAATAGTTTTGTATATATAAGTCCTTTTCCCTTTGATTTCTTTGAGATACAGACCTAGTAGTATGGTTGAGTTAAAGGGTGTGCACAGTTTTCTAGCTCTTTGGGCGTAGTTCCAAGTTGTACTCCAGAATGAATTCACAACCCCACCAACAGTGCATTAATGTCCCTATTTTTCTACCTCCCCTCTACTAGTTGTCATTTTTCTTTTCTGTCACATTAGCCAATCTGATACATGTGAGGTGGTACCTCAGAGTCGTTTTAATTTGCATTCTTCTAATCAACAGTAATATAGGAAATTGTTTCATGTGACCATTGATAGCTTTAATTTCTTCTTCTAAAAACTGCCCATTCATATCCTTTTGACCATTTATCAATTAGAGAATGGCTTGTATTTTTATAAATTTGATTCAGTTCCATATCTATTTAAGAATTGAGGTCTTTATTGGAGAAACTTACATAAACATTTTCCTCCTATTTCCTGCCTTCCTTCTAATTTTAGGGGCATTTGTTTTATTTGTGCAAAACCTTCTTAATTTCATGTAATCAAATTATCCATTTTAGTCTTTGTGATTATTTCTGTCTGTTGTTTGATCATAATCTGACCTTATCGATAGCTCTGAAAGGTAAACTTTCCTATGATTACCTAATTTGCATATGAAATCACCCTTTATGTCTAATTTATGTATCCACTTGGACCTTATCATATATATAGTGTGAGATGTTGGTCTATGCCTAATTTCTGCCAAACTCCAGTTTTCTCAGCAGTTTTTGTCAAATGGTGAGTTATTACACCCAAATATTTGATCTTTTTTATTTTATTTTTTATTTATCAAATACTAGATAAATATAATCATTTACTACTATGGTTTTTGTACTTGGGACAGTGGGTGGCACAGTGTATCTATCAAGTATCAGACCTTGAGTCAGGAAGACCTGAGTTCAAATATGGACTCAGACACTTACTATGTGACTGTGGGTAAGTCTTCTAACTTTGCTTGCCTCAGTTTCATCTTCTGTAAAATGAGCTAGAAAAGGAAATGGCAAATAGTTCCAGTATCTTTATCAAGAAAACCCCAAATAGGGTCATGAGAGTTGGATATCACTGAACAACAATTTTGTACGTAATGTTTTCCACTGATCCACCACTCTATTTCTTAATCAGTACTAGATTGTTTTTGAGGATTACTGCTTTGTAATATAGTGTGAAATCTGGAACTGCTAGGCTGCTTGCCTTAACATTTTTTAAAATTGATTTCCTTGATATTCTTTGCTTTTTATTTTTTTCAAATGAATTGGGTTGTTTTTCTAGCTCTATAAAATAATTCTTTGGTACTTTGACTGGTATGGCACTAAATACACAAATGAATACAAGTAAAATTGTCATTTTTATTATATTGGCTCAGTCTACCCATGAGCAATGAACAGTTCTCCAATAGTTTAGATCTATCTTTATTTGCAGGAAAAGTTTTGTAATTGTGGTCATATTGTCCTGAGCTTTTCTTGGCAGGTCAACTCCCAAGCATTTTATAATGTCTGCAAGTTATTTTAAGCAGAATTTCTCTTTCTAACTCTTCCTACTGGGTTTTGTTGGTAAGGTATAGAAATGCTGATGATTTGTGTAGGTTTATTGAGCACTAACTTCTTAACAGCTATTTGGGGCACAAGTGTTTTATAGACATTGATGAATGAGTCCCCAATGTGCAGCTTAGGTTTCCTTGAATAAAAACCAAGTTAAAAAGGCAAGCTTGCATACATTTTCTTTTTAAGGGAATACAGCACTCAGAAAAGATATGAAACTGATGACTTGTTCCCAAGAGTATAGAAAGTTTTCCATTTACCCTTCCTGGCTCATTACCTCAACTTAGTCTGTTTGAACCTCTGCCATCTCTGACAGCCAGTGAGAATGAAAGTAATGAGACTGTTTCTTCAACCAAAGACTAGGAAAAATAAAAATGCTCTTTTAAAAAAAAAAAAAGTATACCATTTAGTCAGAGATACAAGATGCTGAAATGTAGAATTTTCTCTATTTAAAATATTAATATTGTCATTATTGTACCTTGTATGGATTTCTCTCTTACCTTTTTTTTTTCTAACTTTGTTATTGATTTTTTCATTTCATTCTTTTTCCTAATTCTTCCAATTCAGAATCACTTTCCCTTCTTTCAAACTTCTTATGCTTCTCTCTCTCCCCCAAAACAACCTGACTGTTCAATATGCCTTTATTTCCATATCTTCTTAGATTTATAGTATCATAGAATTTATGCCTCGAAAGGACCTTAAGGGACTCTCTAGCCTAACCTCTTCATTCTATAGAAGTAGGGGAATTGCCAGGCCAGAAAAAAACAGAACGCATTCAAGAAATGTTAACAAGGTGTTAAACTAACTGTAAAGATATATTCATGCCCTCATCCCTTTATGTGGTAAATACTTTGCTCTGAGTGATTCAGAAGGGACAATTCCACTGGTGGACACAAAATGGCTATGTCCCAGGGTAACCCGTAAAAGTGGTCTGTTTGTTAATTTAAGGGAGTGCAGAGATTTTTCAGAAGAGAACATGTAGAAGTAGTAGAGGAAAGGAAAGGCTTTTTCTCACCTCTTTCATCCCCAGCCCCACTGGCCATGGTGTCTAGTTGCACTTGCCAAAAGGAAGACACCCCAAGCAAGAGATTTAGAGTTAATAAATTTGAGAAAATTTGAGGCATAACTGAGAGAACAGACACATGCTCCAGACATAAAGAAAGAAAGGCAGTCATTGGATACAGGAAGTAGATTTGAGGACCCCACAAGCAGCTGAGAAGATAGCTGGCTATGGATTCAAAAGACGGCCCTGCAATTAAGAGTTAAACGAGGGAGAGGGCCCAGATGGGTAACCACCCAGCAGAGCTGCTGTACTCAAGGAGAGCTGTTTGAGGACTCTGAAAAGAGAAAGGAATCCTAGACCCTTAAGTCCCAGGAGTTATAAATGGCTTTTGCCATACTTGTATCTGACAGGTGTGCTTCACTAACACTGTATGTACTCTTTGAACTGTCTTCCTCTGTGTCGTTTTGGTAACGCATGCCCCTGGTTTATGGAAGGGTATATAGATTTTTTTTGTAGCTACTATTTTGATTATGCCATCTTAGTAAAAGTCTTTACGAAGAGTTAATTGGGTCTGTTGGCTGTTTGTTAAGGGAAAGCATACTAGTGGGGGCTGGGGACCTATAGTACTCAGGTATCCTTGAACTTAACCACAGAAACCATTCTACTAGGATCCAGCCCTTAAGTACATGGGGTATAGCTCCAAAGGGTGTGCTACACAGATAAGGAACCTTTGACTCCAAGTGGTTAACTGACTTACCTAAGGCCATACCAGCAGTTAGTAGCATTCTCTTGGCTTTCTTAAGCACGGCCATGTTCAAGGAGCTTTATTTGGCAATCTATTGGAAAAGTGACCTTTTTTTTTCTGCTCAGAAAAGGGTACAGTAGACCTCTCTACAATAATTTGCCACCACCACCCTATCCTTTCTTCTCTATAAGAACTGCAACTCTCCCCCAACGCAATTAAAGTCATAAAAGAATGAATCATCCCTAGAGATGTACTTCAAGAACTTTCTGACTCAGAAAGAAGTAACAAGTCTTTTCCACATCTGAGAAAAATTTCCAATAGGAAACAAAAAAAGAAGAAAAACCGTGTTTCCTAGATTGTATTTTTCCTGTCGGCTCCCTTGCATTGGCAGAAATATGCTCCCCAAAGGGCCAGTATATTGCATCTCCTCTATATTAAAACAGACTGGTGCTATTAGAAAAGGTCTACCCTCAGAATCTATCTCATCTTCTAAATTTGTTGCTTCTCATCAATAAAACATCTTAAAAGTACAAAGAAGAAAACAAAGTGCAAAAGGGGACACAAATGGAACACTTTTGTAACTACCAAGTTAAATTTAATACCCCCTGCACTCTTAAAAAGCTACCTGTAACAATTCAATTTCATATAAAATCTACTTTTTTGTTCTTCATATTCTGAAATGTTCATTTTGTTCACTGCTAAGTTCATGAAAAATTTTCAATTTTGGTTTCTTCACAAATACCTGTGGAGAATTGTTCTTATCTTTAGGGATTTCACTGTTAGGTGGTATTTATACCTAATAAATAATAGGATCTGTGATTTCAATGTTAGGAAGAACTGAAGAACTCTGAGGTGAAGAAAATCCTTCACCAGTAAAGGTTAGCACCTTTTCTGTAATTTATAGTCTTAGAGGGTTGCCCAGAACAGTGAGAGGTCAAGTGACTTACCCAGGATGTGTTAAGAGACAGAAAGTGATCACAGGTCTTCCAATATTAGAAGTCAGCACTTTGTGCACTATATGAAATAGATACTAAGGTAAGGAGAGAACTCTTGCTTCGGATGATTGGTAAGACAATGGAGAAGGCAGAACTACCTAATTTGTATCTTGCTTCACCATTCTCTACCACTGAGAATTGTATTCAAATTTGGGGGAAAGGGGATGTTCAACAGGGAATCTGCAAATGGGATATTTGATACAGTATGAGAATACCTAGCTGCTCTCAATGAGTTCATTTAATGCAGAATAACCACATCCTAGAGAAGAGAAATAACTTTGAGATAAGGTTGTTGAACTAATGTTGGTGATCACTGAAGGAGGAATCATGAAGCCAGGACTGGACATGGACAAACAACTCAATTTTTAAAAAGATAAAGAATGCTCCAATAAGCAATTATTGAGCACTTACTGTTCACCAGGAAAAGAGGGTGACACTGATTACTGAGTCAACTTTCGGATGGATTATTAATGAGAGAGAGTATGAGCGCTGAAAAGAGGTGATCACTAGGTAATAGCATAGGTTCATTAGGAACAAATCATGCCAGGCTAAATTTATTTCCTCTTTTTAACAGTTACTAGACTGCAGATCATGGGTATGCCATGGACATAGGAGATTTGGATTTTGGAAAGTTAGTTCCTCTCACAATATCCTAAATAATCTCTGGATTATTTAGTCTTTGGTTCAGTCCTTGGTTAGTCCTTGGTTAAATTAGTTCAATTCTAATCAACCTAACTATGCAATCATATAGATCACATTTCTCTATATTGCCCAAAAGATGGGAAATCTTACCAATATAGAAAAAAAAGCTGTCCCTATGACAGACTTACCTAGGGAACCACCTGACTAAACAAGGCCACTGGATGAGTGTACATCAATTTGCAAGACAGTCCATTGAAGTATGAAAGTATTGCAATCAGTGATGAATGAAGGCACAGGGATTCCACCCAATATACCGTCCTATTTCTTTACTTTTTCTTGGTTCTCAAGGATAACAGCATGTGGCTTCCCATTGTGCCATCATCCCCAAATGCCATGTAACCAGACTCTTTTTCCATCATATGTTTTAATTACATTATTTATTCTAGTTCATCGTGGTTCCTTGTTTGCAATGAGTTGAACCATGTCGTGCCCTTTAAGTGATACTCATTTTTAACTTGATGGATATTGTAGCTTTCTATGACTTATGCAAAAATACTTGCAGAATACTGGTCTTAAGAAAATGGACCTTTGTTTTAGGGGAAAATTTGGAATCCTTAATGGAGCTTTGAAGCTCTCCAAAACAATCCAGCCTATTCTCTTCCTATTTAACTCTGAGCCCAACTCATTGTCTATTTCCAGTATCTAACTAACTATGTTACTTGTTGATTAAAAAAAAGTCTTAAATAAGACTGTTTACATCATTTATATCATGGTCTAAATGATAAAGATTCTTCATTTACTTGTTTTTTCTAGAGTGGTTAAGTTAAATTCTTTTAGCTACATGTCTCTTCCAGGAAGTTCTGCAATATTCTGTGGCTTAATGCAATCAGCATATCATCTACAAACAGTACTTCATCATCTGTAAAAAAATCCCTTTCAAATTTGGACTGTGTGCTGGCTCTCTTCCATTATGGGGAATACCTTAGTCAAGCATATCTCCCTGCTTTATGTATTACTTGATATTAATAATCATAGGATTGTGAAACAAGATTTATCTCCATTATAATAAAAGAATATAGTGTATCATTTTAGTGTGCCCATCACATAGTAAATGCTTAATAAATGCCTATCGATGAAGTGCATCATAGATTTAAAGCTGGAAAAAATCTCAGAGGTCATTGAGTTCAAGCTCCTCATTTTACAGTTAGGGAAAGTGAGACACAGAAGGATGACTTGCCAGGATCCCATAGTAAGTATTTAAGACAAAATTGGAATACAGGTCTTCCTGACTCCAAGTCCAATGTCCTATTTATGTAGGAAGAGAAGGCAGTTTTTCTATTGGAATCAAATGCTTTTTCTGTAGCCAACAAACAATAACCACAATAAAATATTGTATTATTTTCTTTGGTGGACCTGTTATCTCAAGTATGAAAAGAGTCAAGCATTACCAGATCTCAAATTATACTCTAAGTCAGTAAATATCAAAACTATCTTGAGGCTAAAAAATAATAGATCAGCAAAATCGACTAAATAAATAAAACCAATAAGAAATACATGGAGCATTTTAGGACTGTATAAACTCCAAATCACAGCTTACTGGGGTTGGAGTCCTTATTTAATACAAACTATCAGGAAAACCGAAAAGCTGTTTAACTAAAAATAGGTTCGGATCAACATCTTTTACCATATAAAACAAAATGTAAAAATGGATACATTATAAAAATACGAGATCAACCCGTTAAAAATCAGAGAATGGGTTCTGACCATTACAATGAAATAAAACAGGAATTCATAGCTCAAGAGTGGGCGAGAAGATATTAAGAATTAAAATCACGAATTGAGAATTCTAAATCTAGCCAGAACGAAGAGAAAAGACGGGCAGCCAACATCCGCAGGAGAGGGGCACAAGGCGGCTCGCTTTGGGCAGGGTCTCACGTGGAATTAATGATGGATTGTTAAGGTGGATGGCGCTTGATCCAGAACCTCGGTGAAGAGGGAGCAGAGAACTCCAAGCCATCGGGGCCAAGCCACAACGGAGGCAGAGGCCCCTCGTGGTTTACGTGACAAAGGGGGCGCCAGCTTTTCCTGACAGGCTGCCGCTGCCCCCTCACCTTCCCAAGGTCACGCTGCCGCCGAGGGCCGGGCCTGGCCTGCTGCAAGTCAAGGCCTGAGAAGCCGCGTGGAGTGGAGTCGTCTGGGGCTGCCCCCTCGGGTCTCACTACAGTCTGCAGCGGAAACAGGGGCCAGGGAAGGAGAGCGGGGGAAGCGCAAGAAGCGCCTCTTTGTTTCAGCCCCGTGAAGGCCTGGCCGGCAGGGAGGCACTGAGTGCCGAGGAATCCTGGGCCCATCATCCCATCGGGAATGCGACAGATGGCCCTGAAGCATGGCAGGCAGCATGTGGGCATTCCTGGCTGACGCCTGTCCCCAAACCCAGGATTGCAGTGGCCCAAGGTGGAACTTAACTTCCGATGTCACTGAGTTCACATCCAGGACTTACACAGCAGTAAAAATTAAATGTGCAGAAAGTGGTCCGCATAACAGGAAAAGAGCTTTGGATACCATTTTTGAAATCCCATTATTTTCGTTGGGATCAGCTCAACATAGAGTCAAAAGATCTCTTTGCAGAATGTGCCAGGATGGATGAAAAGGGTTTAAAATCCATGGTATCACTAGGAGTGGAAAAAACCCACTACTAGATTTGACAGCTTTGGAAGATAAATCATTAGATGAGGGCTATGGGGTTTCTACTTCCCACTCTTCAAAATCCATAAAGGAGAATAGCAATGCCACAATCATCAAGAGATTTTACCATCATAGTGCTACGGTCCTGGCAGCAGTTCTTGGAAAAAAAATGAAACACCAAATAATCATAACAATGAAAACAGCAGCCCAGATGGGAACTCTGGTGTTGCAGACTTTTTCTAGCCACTCGGCAAAAGGGTGAAGTTACAGGAATCCATTGAATATGAAAATGAGAGAAAATAATAACACGAAAACAATCGCACTAAGCCTGAAAAAGTCAGATAGGTATTATCATGGCCCAACTCCAATTCAGTCCCTCCAATATGCAACAAGTCAGTACATTATCCATTCGTTTCAGAGTATTAAGGAAGAGGTGGAAACTTACACACTCGAAACTAACTCAGATTCTTTCAAGTGGTGCTACAAGTAGTACCATCACAGCCCTGTCCTCAGGAGGAGCACTTATGCAGGGCGGATCACAGCAAGCCATAAACTATATGGTGCCAAATGACATTCAGTCAGAGCTCAAACACACATATGTGACCATGGAGGAGATGCTGAGACATATGGGGTCCTATTTTCCAGTTAACACACCATTAGTAGAAGAAAAAGTAGTGAGAATGAAAAGTGATTTGGAATGATTCTAAGCTACTAAGCTCTACCCATTCCAAGAGAAAATTCAGAGATGATATTTGAGCACAAATTTGTTAAGTCACATAGAAGAGATGCTACAGACAGACTACAATAAACTCCACACATGGCGGTTCTGGTCCCTGCTGAAGAAGATGTGAAGGAAACCTGGGCATTAGAGGCTTTGGTCCCTGGGGTGCTCTCTGCCGCACTTGTGGGGATATACCCTGAGCTGCACGGTCAGATGAAGCTGCAGGGATATCTGCAGCCACTGGACTTGGGAGCTGGAACTATTGAACTTGCACAGGAGGTGTTGTTAAACTTAAAAACTGGGAGGCAAATTAAGGCAGAACCAAAACAAATTGAATTGCATATATATACATACATGTATATAGACGCACATACATACATATACATATGTACATACACACACAGGTGGGCATTTGGGGTTAAGTGACTTGCCCAAGGTCATACAGCTAATAAGTGTCAGAGACTGAATTTGAACTCTGGTCTTCAGAGTTGGAGCTCCATCCACCCTGCTACCTAGTTGCCTTCAAATATATATATAGACACTGTTTACTGCAGCTACTCAAGAACAGCTTTTGATTTGCATTAAGAACTGCTATCAGAAATAAAAAGTAGCTTAAAAAGGGTGAATTGATCAAATCTGGGTGTTTTTTTTTTTTGTCTAGTTGTGGTTTTAAGTATATGGCACAGTGTAGAAATTAAACGTCCTTTTTTCCCCTTTCGCTGAATACTCATGTTTTACTGGATTCTATTTGTACTTTACTGAAACAGGTTTTAAAAAAAGGAGTATTTTAAGTAAAGCACAAAAGCTGTCACTCTAAACATGAGGAGACAGTTGTGGTCAGAGTCATCTTTTGCCCTGTGTTTCCTACGGAAACGAGAAGCAGTAGAATTGCACTGAGCACTTATTTGTGGTTTGGGTCCTGGAATGACACCAGGGGAACAGTTTTGCAGAAAGTTTTAAATTTTTTATGCAGTTTTTTTTAAGAGACAATGGAGCTGCTTGTTTTTGTTTGAGAGCGTATATGCACTGCTGAGATTTTCTTTTTTAAGATGGCAGGTGCTTTGAGGAAACTGCTTTTTTTTTAAGAATTAAAGATCTCACAAGTGAAGAGAACTATAAGAATCATTTACTTATTTTTACCTCTAAGAGAAATAAAGTGTTTCTCAAGTCTGTTTTTCTCCAATCTCTACCTGACTGTTCAACTATTTTTGACAAATCGATCATCATTGCATAAGAAGGAAAGCTTGTGAATACAAAAAAAAAAGTTAGGTATGATAACGTATCTGGAATCTGTGCCATATTTTGTTCCTAGTAGAATCAACTCACTGTTTATCTAAGAATTAGCTGTCTTGAATTAAAAATCATACAAAAAAGTAAACTTGTTTTATACATACTATTTAACTGAAAGGAAAAAAAGACTTCAAGTGACAGGGAACTCACTACATCCCAAGGCAGCCCATCGCACTTGGAGAATGACAATCATGAGAGGTTTCTTGTTTTTTTTCCCTAGTATCTAACAATTGGTCTAAGTTCTGTGATGCCTCATAGAATACACATTTCTCCTTCTCTGTGTTCTTCACATCTTGAAGATATCTATCAGGTGCCACCTAATTCTTCTTTCCTCTAGGCTAAACATCCCTCCAATTCCTTCAATATATCCTCATATGGCATCAACTTGAGACCTTTCACTATCCCATTTGCTATTCTTTGGATAATCCCCAATTTATCAATACCCTTTCTAAAATGTGATATACAGAACTGAGCACAGTAGTCCAGATGTAGTCTGACAAGAGCAGAGAACAGAGTGACTATTGCTTGCCTTATCCTCTGCACTATACTTCTCTTACTATAGCCTAAGATTACTTTATACTTCTTGGTTTCCGTATCAAATTGTTAACTGACCATGAGCTTGTGAGCCATTCAGAAGAATTACTACAGGGGGCGGCTAGGTGGCACAGTGAATAGAGCACCAGCCCTGGAGTCAGGAGGACCTGAGTTTAAATATAGTCTCAGACACACAAAAAACTAGCCGTGTGACCTTGGGTAAGTCACTTAACCCCAATTGCATTACCTTCCCCCTCCAAAAAGCAAAAAAAAAAAAAAAAAAAAGAATTGCTACCTAATTGTCTTTTTCTGATCTTGTGTTTGTAAAGTTGATTGTTTTTTGTACACAAGCATAAGACCTTTACATATACCTTTATTAAATTTCAGCTTAGTATATTTGACCCATCATTTTAGCCCAACAAAATTTTAATAAGCTGTATACTTTATACTCCTACTGACTCACCTATACTGGTAAGGGCATGGGCAAAAACACTCTCCAACTCTGCATTTCTAAAATCATATGAAATCACTTTTAGGGTACAGGCACCTGAGAACAGTCTATAGAAGTGTCCAACTAAACAAAGCCTCCAGGTAGCAGAGAAGAAGAAATCCAAGGACAATAATATTGAGAGCAAGTCATGATTGATGGACTCTAATCCAAGCGCTCCAGGCATTTCAATGCAATGCAAGAAGGTCTCCAGCCTATTGTGCAGCGTCAGATAAACTGCAGTAGTCTTGGAAAGATCCGTAGATGAGAGATGTTAAATGCTTCCCACAATACTCCATGGGGCCTGAACACATAAAATTACAGTTGAGAAATATTTAACAACATAAAAATTGGATAGAACATAGGTAATGTTGATATGTGGTTTTCTAAGTCAATACACAAATTGCAGGGATCTTTATGTATGGTTTAGTGACCCCTGTTTCTATTTGAGCTGGACACCACTGATGGAGATCACAGTTGTATAGAATAAGCAGGTGTGAATAGCTTGTTATCTGGATCATGGGAGGTAGACTCATTGATGAGATCAGTCCTCTGAAGTATTATGGAAGGAAAGCATATTCCAGTAGAGTGGAAGGACCCCATTTGCATACCCACTTTGATTCCCATAGAAATTATGGTCTTTATAAATGGTCATCTAGTGGCTTAAGAAAGGTTTCTTTGCTGACTAATTATTATAGTTATCCCATTTCATATATGGGAAAAATGAGGCTTAAAGAGTTTAAGTGATTTGCCAAGAGTGACAGAGCTAGTGTTAGGGGTGGAGGATGCCTCAAATCTAGGTCTTCATGATTACCAGAACTCTATCCACTATAGCAAAGAAAAATATCATTCCCAAACCTTCAAGATATACTTGATAGGAAAACATCAATTGAGAATCCTATCCCAATTTCGTAGTTTATTTAAAAAGTGTTTTTGCATCTACATTCACTTTTCCTTGGTTTGTATAAAGTGAGTTCTGTACGCTCAAAGAGGGAGAGAACTACATCTTATTTCTTTTAGTGACTTGCAAAGCACCATTTAGACATGCCATTACTTTTGGATGATATCTATCAGTCAAGCATTTGAGCGTCTTCCGCATACCAAGCATTATGGGATATACCAAAGAAATAGTACATGAACATGATCTCTTCCATTCAGTTAGGGAGACAAGTAGTATATATGAAAGAATTGGAAATCACCAATTTATGCAACAAAATGCCGAATTTCTTATAATCCAAAGCTGAAATGTGGGATACAAACAGTAAGAACTACGAGTAGTCAGGAAGAGGAGAGATCGAAGTTAGTTGTCATTATGAGGAAAGCCTTCCTAGGACTCAAACTTGACTTTGAAAAAAAATCAGAATTTGCATTACTGTGTTTCAACTTTAGCTCATCCATTTGAGTAATTTCTTCCCACACTGGAGATCACACAACCCACCCATGCCTTCTCATCCTAAGAAACTCTGAGTTTAGGAATCCCTTCTCCAGGGGTTCACCTACTTGGCACTCTTGACATCACATGGACATCTGTGAAGCACTTGAGCTAGCTATATTTGTCTTTAAATAAATGATCAGCACACCTCCTTTTCAGATCATAGATTTCTTTGATGATACCCATTACCCCACTTCTGCAAAGTTCTTCACTGGTGATGTATTACAACCTACTTGTACTCAGAGCAGGGAAGTCTCTTAAATCAGTCCAATAATACAAATATTGTAGACAATGAACTGGGTCCAGAATGGAATAGGAGGAATAGAATGAGCTGGACTGCTTATGGACAAGGTCCATTTTTTAAAGCACCAGAATACTTCAAATGAAGCTAGATGGGTAGACATCATTAAATGGCACAGACTCTGGAGAATAACATTTTGGGTTACTCACAGGACAATGGAAAGATACATGGTGGGCATGAGAGCAAGGGTTTTGTTTTGGGGGAATGAGTGGAGGGTATTCTGGGGAACAAAGAATATAGTAGCACCAAAAACATAGAGAAATCAATGGATATGCCAGGGATCTTCAGGAGGCAAGTGAGGAGTTGGGCCTGAGTAGTTTGTTATGCTGAGGACTCCTGTTCCTTTGGCCTCCGTGCCCACTTCATTGTACCTAGAACGAGTCTGGTACATCAGAGGTTAGAACAGTGCCCAGCACTACTAGGCTCTGAATAAATATATGCTAACATTACATACTCAGTAACTGTTTGTGGAATAAACATGGAAGGCAATATTAAGCAAATAGATATTAAAAGAATTAGAGCATCAAGGGTGCTTGGAGATTATTTAGTCTAGCCATTTCATTTTACAGACAAGGAAAGTGATGCTCAAAGAGCTTATGTTATTTACCTAAGGTCACACAGGTAGGAGGCAAAGCCATGGTTTGAACCCATGTCCTACTGACTAAAGTCTTCTTTTTCACTCTTTGGAATTGTCTCATATAATAATTATGCAGAAATACCATGAGTAAACATAGTTCCACTGCCCCTTGGCCTCAGAGAGGTGGTTAAAACTCCATGGTTTTAGGGATAAAACCTTTAGAACTAAACTGGACTTCAGAAATTTCATGGCAAGCAGAAAGTTAGTATAGAGGACTCCACTGCCCTGGGTTAAAGAATAGAAGAAAGGGCTTGAAAGAAATTAAATTAAAGATGGAAAGTACACAGGGCTATGTAATTGCTGCAATAACTAAGTGTTATTGTTGAAGTTTAATGGAGATCATTACTTTCTCTTTCCAGGAGCTAAAGTGCATATAAAACTACCCAGTTTGTGACCTAGTTTTTTTTTCTTAAACCATTTATTTCGCCCAGGAAAAAAAAAAGAAAACAAGGAAGCAATTATGGTTTTATTATCTTATCACATAATTTGTAAAGAATGAGCTGTGCTTTTCTTTGGTGTGATAACTTTAAGAAACTATCCCTGAGTCAGAAGACAGCAAAGTTACAAAGGATAGTGTTAGTGGAATAAATGAAGAAAAATTGCTTTTAAAGTTTGACTGTTATAGAATACAATCTGACTGAATCATCATCAACATACACAGAATAACCACTGTAGGCAAGACATGATGCTAGATGCTCTGACAGGTATCCCTCCCAAGATACATCACAAGTCCCCCTTTTCATGGATTAATGAGGATTTATTGAAGTGCTTGTGCATCCGTTGCTTCATACAAGAGAGTGAGTCATTTTTCAGTTGTGTCTGACTCCTCATTGACCCCATTGGGGGTTTTCTTTTTACCATTTTCTTCTTCAGCTCCTTTTGCAAATAAGGAACTGAGGCAAACAAAGTTAAGTGACTTGCCCAGGATCACACAGCTAATAAGAATCTGGAGTTTGAAGATGAGTCTTCCCACCTTCAGGCCAGCACTTTATCCACTGTACCACCTACCTACCTTGCAGAGAAATAGTCATCGTAATCCACACCTCTGATTTTACGTCTTAGTTTAGACGACAAGCTACCCACGTGAGAGAAAATAAAAATCAAATGCTAGAACATGTGGTGCAGACTATGTGCTAAAGAGAAGGAGATTTGGGGGTGTGGAGGAAAAGTTTTTGTAGAACAAGTGGGTCTTGAAGCAAACAGAACTTGATAGAGAAGAGGTACCAGCAGATGGCACCAGCATTAAAAAAGGCACGAAAATGAAGCTAAGCATATGTGGGAGCAGGCTGGAGTCAAGAGTCCTCACCGGGCTAAAGTTAGATAGGCAAGGACAACTTTTGAATGCCAGACTGAGAAATTTGGCATTGGCAAGCAAAGGAAAAGGTATTATAGATTCTAAACAGGAAATAAAGTGATATTTTTAAAATATTCATCTTATCACAGTATGTAGAATGGACTGGAGGGTGGGGAGATCAGAACTAGGAGGCAAATGCCATAATTCAGGGTTGAGGAGATGAAAGCACAAAGGAGGACTGGGAGTTGGGAGAAAGGCTGTTTAAAAGTCTGTTTTAAACAGACTAATTAGGGAAGAAAGATGTAAAAAATTAAATGACTCAAATTTTGAGCCTAGCTAGAGACTAATTGAATGGTGGTATTATTGGCAAATGCAGAAGATGAGAAGGGGAGTAATTCAGTGAAGAATGGAAGTGGAAAAAAAGATAAATATATTTGGTTTTGGACACTGGAGATAATGCCTGAACAACCAAGTGGAAAACTAATCCAATTGAATATTCGCTGGGTTGCTCTTATTCACTGCTTACTACGTAGCAGCTAGATGCTGCAGTCTATGGATCACTAGGTCAAGAGTCAGAAAGACCTGAGTACTAATACTAGCTGTGGGACCCTGGGCAAGTCACTTAACCTCTATCTGCCTTACTTTCCCCACATGTAAATTGGGATAATTAAAGTACATACCTCCCGGGAATGTTGTTGAGGATAAAAGAAAGGACTATATAAATACTATATGTATATGGCACTCAGACATATTCCCAACTCTCCTGAATATCTTCCAGGATATCTAATAGCTCCTTTGAGCCAAATTCTATTTTGGATTGCTGTTTGCAATGCCTTCCCTCATCTGTATTTCCTCTTGCTATACTACAGAATTTCAATGGCATGAGTAATTTAAGGTCCCCCAAAAGGTAAAGACTATTTGCTCTCATCTGAAAAGAACATGGAAAAGCCTTTTTAAAAAATGAAGATGATTGCCTCCAGGATTAAGGCTGGTGGTTTTAGATATAGTGAATAATATTGAAAATAAAAGGCACAATTTTCTTTTTCGTTCTTAAAAGTTACTAAATATTTTCAGTATTTGGTGACAAATTTACCCCTCCCCCACCTTAGAGAAATTTCTCTCAAATGAAAAGCTTCTATCTCTGTGTTAACAAGAATAGCTTTTGAGATGGCTATGGAGATCTCTATTTCATGAAACAATGAATCCTGGGTGAATATATACCCTTTTTTAGGAGAGAAAGTGAACTGTGGGAGATTCATTTTTAAGGAAGTTATTTATTCTAATCAATTGAAAGTACTGCATTCCAATAGCTTGGTATGATAGATAGAAGTCTGGCTTCACAGAATACCTGGATTCAAGTCTCGCACCTAACACTTATTGGCTGTGTGAGGTCCTGAAAGCCCCTTAATTTCTCAAGGCCTCGAGCAACTCTAGAATTCTTAAACTTTAGAATAATTGCTGACCTACACTAGGCAAGGGAACTTACTCACTAGAAGTTCCCTTCACCAAAGAAATTATTTACCCAGAGAAAAACAACTAGTGTTTTTTATGAGAAAGACTCTTTACTGATGCAGATTGACCCTGGCTCTTCAGTGTATATTCTCAGGGCCTTGAAAGGTAATAGACTTGGTCACGATGGTGGAGTAGAAACAGGACTTCCACAGGGCTCTGGCTTCCACCTCCCCCAATTCAGGTAAAAGGGGATTCTGAACAAATTTTGGAGCTACAGAACCCACAAAATGACACAGAGAAGCTAACATCCCACTGAGGACAGCCCAGCAAGCTGGCAGGAAGTGTCTAGTGCAGTGCTCTGGGAGCCAAGCCCAGGCATAGGAGCTGGAGGTTTTAGCCTCAGGAAGGGCCTGACCAGCCACTGGCTAGAGGGACTTCAGATCACCAGCAGCTGTGGTGGTTTCCAGAATTATCAACCCATAGTTGCTGAGGACAAGGTGAGAGGTGAGTGCAATGTGGACTTTGGGATCCAGTAGTTCGGGAGTGCAGTCAGCCTTTGCCCCCAGGGTGAGAAGTCGCTGAGGCACCATGTCCGTGCAGCCTCAGCCAAATGGCAGCTTCCATTCCTGGCCTGCAGATTGTAGGGGGACCAAGTAACCAGTCTGAGGGGTAATCACTCTTGCTTTAACCTGTTTGGATTTGGATTGTGGTCTAGGGTGGAGATCCTGGGGTGTGCAACCAGCTTGTCAGAGTGTGTGAAGGCTTCAGAGAGGGCACATGACTAATACCTTTGGCAGCTGAGAAAACCCCAGCGATTGCTACAAAGCTCCCCTGTCTGGTAGCAGAGTCCTACTGTGGCAAAGAGCCCAGAAGTCAAGAAATTGAGTGGCAACATGAGCAGGCAAAGGAAGCAAAGCAAACAGAACAATCCAACTTTACACTCCTATTTTGGGGACAAAAAGGATCAAAGCATGGAACAAGAGAAAGACAATGAAGTCAGAACTCCTGCACCAAAAGCTCTCCTCTTTGGAAGCAGAGTTCTACGGTGGCAAAAAACTCAAAAGTCAAGTAATTGAGTGGCAACATGAGCAAGCAAAGGAAGCAAAGCAAGCAGAGCAATCCAACTTTAGATTCCTTTTTTGGGGACAAAAAGGATCAAAGTATGGAGAGGGAGGAAAACAACAAAGTCAGAACTCCTGCACCAAAAGCTTCCAAGAAAAATATTAACTGGTAACTGGCCATAGAGGAGCTTAAGAAGGATTTTGAAAACCAAACAAGGGAAGTGGAGGAAAAATTGGGAAGAAAAATGAGAATGATGCAAGAAAATTATGAAAAAAGCAAATCAACAACCTGACTGAAGAAAATAACACCTTAAAAAATAAACTAACTCAAATGGTAAAAAGAGGCTCAAAAAGCCAATGAGGAGAAGAATGCCTTAAAAAGCCAAATTTGGCAGATGGAAAAAGAATTTCAAAAGCTCACTGAAGAGAATAATTCCTTAAGAATTAGATTGGAGCAAATGGAAGATAATGACTTTATGAGAAATCAAGATACTATCAAACAGATCCAAAAAATGAAAAAATAGAAGGCAATGTGAAATATCTCATTGGAAAAACCACTGACCTGGAAAATAGATCCTGGAGAGATTATTTAAAAATTATTGGACTACCTGCAAGCCATGATCAAAAAAATAACCTAGAAATCATCCTTCAAGAAATTCTCAAGGAAAATTGGCCTCATGTTTTAGAACCAGAGGGCAAATAGAGGTTGAAAGAATCTACCGATCACCTCCTGGAAAAGATCCCAAAAAGAATACTCCTGGGAATATTATAACCAGGTTCAGGAATTCCCAGAACAAGGAGAAAATATTACAAGCAGCCAGGAAGAAACAATTTTAGTATTGTGGAAACACAATCAGGATAACACAGGATCTAGCAGCTTCTACACTGAGGAATAAAAGGGCTTGGAATATGATATTCCAGAGGTCAAAGAAGCTGGGATTAAAACCAAGAATCACCTACCCAGCAAAACTGAGTATCATGTTTCAGGGGAAAATATGATCATTCAGTGGAATAGAGGACTTTCAAGCATTCTTGATGAAAAAACCACAGTTGAATAGAAAATTTGATATTCAGATACAAGAAACAAGAGAAGCATGAGAAGGTAAACAAGGAAAGGAAATCATAAGGAACTTATCAAAGTTAAACTATTTACATCCCTACATGGAAAAATGATAATTGTAACTGATGAAACTTTTCTCAGTATGAGAATAGTTGAAGGGAATAGAAATGTATATGCACACACACATACATATATATGTCTATATAAGAGGGTATATGGACATATGCATACATATGTGAATGTGTGTATATATGTGTACAGGTACACATAGAGGGCACAGGACCAGTTTAATGGGAAGGGATGATACTTAAAAGGTGAAATTAAGAGGTGAGAGAGGAATATAATGAGAGATGGGGAGAGACAGAAGAGGGTAAATAGCTCATATAGAAGAGGCAAGGGAAAATGGTTACAATGGAGGGAAGAACAGGAAGGCAAAAGGGAATGGGTCAACCTTATTCTCATTGAATTTGGCTTAGGGAGGGAATGACATACACACTAAATAGGGTATCTCACCCTACAGGAGAGTAGGGGGGAAGGGGATGAGAGGGGGGATGATGGAAGGGAGGGTAGGCTGGATGAGAGGGAAGTTGGAAGCACCCACTTTTGAAAAGGGACAGGATCAAAGTAGAGAATAGAACAAATGGGAGGTGGGATAGGAGGGAGGGAAATATGGTCAGTTTTTTACAATATATCCACTATGGAAATGTTTTGCATAGCTATGCATGTACGACCTATACTGAATTGCTTATCTTCCCAGTAAGGGTGGGTGACAAGGGAGGAAGGGAATGAATCTCGAATTCAAAGTTTTGAAATCAAATGTTTTATACATATATATATATATATATACATGCATTCATACATACATACTATTTTTGATAGTATTTTACATGTAACTGGGAAATAAGATATATAGGCACTGGGGCATAGAGATCCACCATGCCATACTGGAAAGTCGAAGGGGGTATGGAAGAAGATATGGGAGAGAGCAGATTGGAGGAGGGGATATCCAGTGGGATCGCTACTTTGAGGTGGTGTGTAGGAGGAAAATGGGGAGAAAATTTGTAACTCAAAATTTCATGGAAATGAATGATGTAAACTAGAAGTTAATAAAGCATTTGATAAAAAATAAAGAAAGGTAAGAGACTTGCCAAGGGTTACATAGTATTTCTAGGAAGTGAGACTTATACCCAGGTCTTCTGGGTTCCAAAGTCTCCTCTCCATCCACTACACCATGCTACGTCTCAAGATACCACTTAGAATTATCAATTTTAGAGATGGACAGATCCTTGACTACACAGCCCTCCTTTAACTGGGGAGGAAACTGCACATAGTACTTAACACATTTTTCACATTCATTCCCTTTTCTCTACCCACACAGTCACAATGCCGGTTTAGACTCTCATCACCTCTCCTTTGGACTATTGCAATAGCCTATTAATTGGTCTCTCTGCCTCAATGAGTGGATGAATGAAAAAAATATTTATTAATCACCTCATCATGTGCCAAATACTGGGAATATAAATACAAAGGTGAAGGCAGTTCCTACCCTCAAGTAACTTACATTATAAGGGAGAGACAAACTCATGTAGGGGAGTGGTGGCCAGGGAGGTACATTTTTGGTTTGGGAAGTTATGGGATGATGAGTGCATTCATAGGGAGAGCAAAACAACATACCCTTTGCAGGACTAATAACAGTGTATTTGAATGGTAGGGAAGTGAAGTAGACTGTGTTGGGGCCCCTAGGCAAGAATACTGAAAGAGAAAAGGATTAATTTCTTGAGTCAATCCATCTTCCATACAGTTTCCAAAGTGATTTTCATGCAGTGCTAATCTTTATTGATACTCAATAAAGTCTATTAAGCTCCTTATTACCTCTAGGATCAAATATAAACAGGCATTTAAAAGCCCTTTACAATCCAATTCCACTCTACCTTTCTAGCTTTATCATGCATTATTACTACCCTTTGGAGGCCCTAGGTTCCAGTAAACTGATCTGTTCTACATGTATCTCATAAGGGAGAAGATATACATTGGCTATTCAGAACACAAAGCTCAAGCTAATATTGCCTGAACAACATCTTGAAGTTGTATAAGATAAAAAAGCCCAGGTGCCAGGTTCTGGCCTGGAAGCAAGGAAAAAAGAAAATGCAATCCTTTGAGGTTTTTTAATCATCTGGTAAACCAAAGGCACCTTATTGGCTGAATACATCAAGCAACAAAATCCAGTCAAGGCAAGATGAAAACTGGTTACAAAGACACGTTCAATGTGTACTCTATAATTGAGGCAGCAAGCAGGATCAGTTTGCTCTAACATGAAGGCCATTACTGACCTGACCCAAACACAAGCCCAAACATAAGTACATCAGGCACAGTTAAAAGACAGGTATAATCCTTATGAGACTTCTTAGGCTGCCAACTTCATGAAGCAAAGAACTGGCAAAGTGACAAAAAAAAATTCCTAATCCATGGTTAAAAATAACTAATATTTCATTCTAAAGAAGTTGCACCTGTCTCTATCACTTACATAAGGTAATCTTAGTAAAGACATGCCACTATGCATGTCTTAATGCACGTTTTAACTGTGCACATGAATAAGTTTCATCAGAAATGAAATACTCTGCCCTTTACATACCCTCCAATAAAGGTCCTAAGAGCTTGACTATCTATGTACTGTGTTGTCCACTCCTTGTAGAGACAGAAGAAACGCATCATATGATGAGGACTAAAATGGTTTACTAGAGGAGTCAGTGAGTGAGTCGTAGTGTCAGAAATTAAAACAGAATCCTCAATTCTTATGTTAAACATCTAACCATACTCCCTCAAAACTAAAAGTCACATAGTTATAAGAGCAATTACCATCACACAGATATTAAGATGACCTTATAGGGAAAATCCCTGGGGTTAAGAAGTTTAGAGTTCTCATAGGACTTTGAAGCCTTTTCTGCCTCCACTTCTCAAAAATAGTTAAGCCTGCCACACTGTATCCTCCTTCATCTCCCCGTCCTATTTCTTTTGCAACTTTCAGGTGCAGTGGATGGGCAGGGGAGGTGAAAGATTATGTGGTGGCTATACGAGAAATCCAAAAATACAAACACTGGAAGAGAGATGACAAAGATCCTAGTAGAGGTTTGGAGACTACACTCAGTAGGCCTTCCAAGAAACTTGCTGTTGACGCTTTGAGATGCCCATTCGATCTTTCACTAATTCTAGGATTTCAGGAGATATGGGCAGGATAGATTAAATCTGAGAAACAGAGTAAATCACTTATTTACAAGTGACTAGTTAAATAAGTGTGAGTTAAACAGTTTAACTGCTCAGGATCCAATTTTTTAAGAATAGCTCAATCCATTCTGAAATCCTATCAGGAAAGTAATAGATTTTGTGAATTAAGGCTGATAAAATCTGATATATTTCCAACTTCACTGCAGTACCTTTATTCATTGTTAAACATTTACTTGCACTAATTCTGCACATACTTGCTACAACTAATATATTTTTTAGTACTTGAATAATTGCAAAGGATTTTGCTAACATTATTATTCCTAATGTCTGTAGTATTAACTTTCATTACAAAAAAAAAGTTAAAATTAGGTATAGAGAGGTTACAGGATCTGCCCAGATCTGAACTCTAATAAGATATCAAGCTTAGAAATAACGACCCAGTGTTCAGGGTATCTCCTCCTCCATTCCCACCCCACCTTGTACTATATACCCAACATAGTACATAGTACTTCCCAGATACATTTCCCTTTCACAAACCTACCCATATTTCTTTTTTTACCACCAGTGGAATGTCAATGTGTTTTAGTCTGCTGTTCCAATTCTGCTAATGAAATATGATAAAACAGTTACTATTTTCATCACCACCCAAATCTAAAGTATAACTACTCAAAATTATATTTATGAAATTAGCAAATAAATGTTTGTACTTTGGAGGTGGAACACTGATTGGGAAAGTATCAGAATCTAATTCATTATGAGACTCTGCCCAGAGAGTGCTTCTCACTGCAACAAATGTAGTTATACCTGCATAACTCAGTGTGACAGGGAACATGAGACACTCCAAACTATTTTTGGATGAAACTAGAGAATATCAGTGACAGCTAGAGGGCACTTGTATAGCTGATTACTAAACCAAATAATGGTGGAATGAATGTTTTTGAGAGAGAGAGAAGAAAGATAAAGAAAAATAAGAAACATTGGGGAACCAGAGCATACACACTGGTGAAAGTAGCTCAACTTTCCATAATAACCTGAGACACTGCTTGAAGTGGTAATAGTAAATATACTCTCTGCCACCTCCCCTCCAAATCTAATGCCAATGGTTGAAGCTAAGTTTAATTTTGAATTCTAAAAGGAGACTCCTGTATTATTTCTCTAAAACAGGAAGGATTCCAAAGAGCATGTGAATATAATCATTTATTTGTCTTTACAGTGATGATGGAAGAATGTACAGGCGTCTTCTTTCAATAGAAGTATAAAAATCTCTTTATATACATTGAAGTCACAATAATCTTTAATTGGGTAATTTTTCAGTTCTCCTGATCCATCGATACTAAAACTGTAGGGGAAGCAAGTATTTCATACAAATACAGTATTTCCAGCAGATTGCAATCTGGTATAAAAAAGCTTGGCTTCATTTTAAGGGTGCTGCTTGATATTTAAAAAGGCTACTTTTAAGTCCTAGGACTCAAAATAAAGATCAATTTTTGTATAATAGATATATACATCAAAATATGTCTAAAAATGCATTGGTTAACGCTATTAAAAAGCTATATAAGTGCATGGGCCCATTTCATCTTATAAGCAAAACCCAGTGGAAACATTTATGTTCAGCTTCTAGGAATTTGCTTTTGGGGAAAGTCCGTTGAAAGTACCTGTAGAGGAACAAAAATAATAGTCAATTGTTTTTCATGTGAGAGCTCCATTTGACTGCAAAATGTTCTGACAAATTAGAAACACTTCTTTTAAGGCCACATAGTTAAAAGAGTTACACAGTTAAGAAATTCTTATATATACTGCAAAGTACCGAATGTACTTCCCCCCACTACTTCATAAGCATTCTCTCCCAGTAGATTCTATCTTTATGAGAAATCTTATTTAGAAAGATGACATATCAACATATGATGACGTATAAACATATGACATAAAACATACATATTTTGTTGTTCGGTCACATGAGATTCTTTATGACCCCTGGACCATAGCTATCCATGGAGTTTTCTTGGCACAGATACTGGAGTGGTTTGCTATTTCCTTCTCTAGCAGATCCAATGGATCCTTTTGTCAGACAGAGGTTAAGTGACTTGCACAGGATCACATAGCTAGAGAGTGTTAAAGGTTGAAAATCTGAACCCAGGTCTTCCTGACTCCAGGCTCGATATCCATTGTGTCACAAGCTGCCTCACACACACATATACATAAAATATTCACAATTCTTTTCTTTATAACTTCAGAATCACAAAATTTGATATTTGAAAGGGACCACCCAAACTGAACTAGAAAGGAATTTCCATTATACCATACAAGTAGTTATCTAGCCTCCAACTTGAACCTTTCCTGGCAGCCCATTCTCTTTTTAGACCTATCTGAAAACAATGCTTCGGATGAGGTTCCATAAGAATACATTACAGTGGGCTATCATGTCCCAGTTCTGAGAAACTTCACCTCTTTTGATGTGGCCCAAGATTATATTAGCAGTTCTTTTGGGGGCCAAATTGATTCATTTGAGTTTGTAATTCATTAAAATCCCCAAATTTTTTTCACAATAACTGTTGTCGAACCATGACTCCTCCATTTTGTACTTGTAAAAGTGATTTCTTTTGGTATCCAAATATAAGACTTTATATTTATCCCTACAGAATTTCATCTTGTTAAGAGTCCACCTAAATCTATATCAATTAGATCTAGACCAAAGTTCTTAACCTTTTTTTGTTTGTGTGTGACATGGATCCCTTTACCAGTCTGGTAAAGCCTGTGAACCCCTCAAGCCCTTTTCAGGATAATGTTTTGTAATATTTTAATTTAAAAATGAAGAAAATGCTAACTTTCAGTTAAAGATTAATGGAAGGTGTTTTCCCCCATCCAAGTTCATGAACCCTTGGAAAATCTATCCATAGACCCCCTGGAAGTTACATTAAGAACCCTTGCTCTAGATTCTCAAGTCTATTTAACCAGCTCTAATGGCTCTTCTAACTTCTGGTCTCATATTAACAAACTAATGGATATACTAAGTGAATGTTCTGTATGTCAAATTCAACATGTCCAAAACAGAACTTTACCCCCAAACCCCTCCCTATTTGGAAATTCCTTATAACTACCAAGGGCACCAATATCTTCCCAGTTGCCCAACTTGCAATCTCTGTATAACTGTCAACTTCTCACAAGCACTTATCCTATATTGCTTTTCTGTTGCCATGTCTTGTTTCTACCTTCACAAGGTATGTCATATACACCCCCTTCTCTTCCCTCATACAACCAGCCTGGTTCAGGCCCTATCATCTCACTCCTAGACTTCTAGGTGATCTCCACATCTCAAGTCTTTCTGCACTCTAGTCCATCTTCCACTCAGGTGCCAAAGTGATGTTCCTAAAGTGCAGGTCTAACCATGTTTCCCCCTACAAAAATTCTGGCAGGTCCCTATTATCTCCAGGATAAAATATAAAGTTTGGCTTTTATAACCTAGATCCTTTCTGACTTTCCACCCTTCTTACACTTTACTGACTTCCACATACTCTACACCAAAATTACCTCCCTTTTATACCATATCTATCTTGGGCAGTTGTTTACATGTTATCCATTAGAATATAAGCTCCCTGAGGTGAGACACTATGCTTTTATCTTTCAGTAGTTGGTACAATGCCCTGCACATAGTTAAGTGCTTAATAAATTCTTGCTGACTAAGTACCAAGTAACTAGACTATCAAGATCTTTCTGGATACTGACCATAATTTATTCTGTTAGCTATCCCTCCCAGCTTTGTGCAATTCGAAAATTGATAAGCATACCATTTATGTCTGATAAAAATATCCAATAATACAAGGCCAAGGTGGGATCCCTGAGGTACTCTATTGAGAACCCTTTCCACAATGAAATTGAACTATGAACAACTATGTTGAGTCTAACTACCCAACCAGTTCTGAATCCATCTAAATTTTATTCTCATCCATATCATCTTATCTTTCTATCTTCTCCAAAACAATTGTATGAGATTATTTTGGCAAAGCTATTGACAAATTATGTTGAAGCCAATCCAGTTAAAATTAGAAGGGAAAC
The DNA here is from genome assembly GCF_028583685.1 of Petaurus breviceps papuanus. Lineage (NCBI taxonomy): Eukaryota > Metazoa > Chordata > Mammalia > Diprotodontia > Petauridae > Petaurus > Petaurus breviceps. The sequence goes on along the minus strand of NW_027185665.1, from coordinate 10,837,854 downwards.
TGAAGGAAAAAAAATCTTTGCAGCAAATTTCTCCAATGAAGTTTCATATTCAAGATATTAGACATGGATTCATTTAAGAAAAAGAATCATTACCCAAAAGATAAATGATCAAAAGATACAAATAAACTGTTTTCTTTTTTTCCCCCTGGTTTTATTTTATAATTATATTTTTTTTAATTTACATTTAACTTCTCTCCTTCCTAACGCCACCCCTCCAATTTAAAGAACAAAACCCTTGTAACAAATATGCATAGTCAGCCAAAACAAATTCCCATATTAGCCATGTCTAAAAATATATTACTTGGTCTGCATTTTGAGTCCATCACCTCTCTTTCAGGAGGTAGATACCAATGCCTGGTATTCTGAAATCATATTTGATAATGTATTGATCAAAGTTTTCAAGTTTGTCAAACATGTCTTTACATTGTTGTTATTATATAAATTGCTCTCCTAATTCTGCTTACTGCACCTGGGATCAGCTCATATGAGTCTTCCAAGTTTCTTTGAAACATTCTTTCATTATTTTTTATGGTTCAAAAATATCCCATTATATGCATAGGGCACAATCTGTTTAACCATTCACCAATTTATAAGTACCTTCTTACTTTCTAGTCCTTGGACTACAACTATTTCTTTATTTTAATTCACTTTTAAATATTTTTTTTGGTTCCAAATTCTCTCCCCAACTCTCCCATCTATTGAGAAGGGAAGAATTACAATATCCACTATGCACACAAATCATGCAAAACATATTTCCATATCAGAGTCATGGAGAAAAAGTGTGTATATTTGTTACAAAAGTTTTATTTTTGTCAACTGGTGGGGAGAGTGGGAAGGAGAGAAAATAAATGCTTATTAATTGTAAACATTAAATTAAAAATGTCAGTCTCCTAGATATGCTAGTTAATTTTTCTGAACTACTTTTATTTTCTTTTTAATGCTTTATTATAAAGATTGCTCCATGGGAGAGATTAATATATTAGGAAATGAAAGTGACACAAAAGCAAAAAATATACAAATAAAAAATCTTTACAACTGTGCTAAAAGCTAGGTAAACTATAGCTACAGGATTCCCTTTATCTACCAGTTAACACATGTAGAAAAAAAGCACAGAAACTTTGTTTGATGTGGATGAAACAATGAGAGCTAACAACAGAGAATGCATTACTGCTCAGTCCTTGTTTTGATTGTTTTCTCTGCCAAAAAGAATTACCTTTGTACTGGAAATAACAGAACAAAAATGATGAACAGGACTGAGAGAAGTAACAATAAGAGAGCACCTGGCCACCCGTAATAAATCCAAGTCATCTAGCTCAGATGAATTGTATCCTTGGACATTGAAAGAAGTGGAAGATTTGATTGCTGAGTCACTATCAGAGATATATGAAAAATCATGGAAAGTATGACAAGTCACAAAAAAACTGGGAAAAAGCAAATGTTTTAATTTTTTCTTTAAATAAGAGTACAGATTTTAACAGTGATTTTGACTTTGATTCCTAGGAAAATTATAGAATGTATCATTAAAGACAAGGTTGGTAGTCCAGAAAGGAAAATGGTGATTGCAAAGAGGGAGTGTGGCTTCATCAATAATAATCATTTATTAATGACAAGTAATATGTAATAGCAAAAAGACTATTAGACAGCAAGTCAGGAGAACCATGTTTGTCTCCACTTTACCACTTATTAGCTACAAAAGCACAGGCAAATCAATTCATCACACAAGGTCTGAGTTTTGTGATCTCTGACAAGGGGCTACTACCTGTTTCATCTGTTCCACAGGTAGGAACAAATGAGATAACATATGTGAAAGCTGTTCAATAAGTGCAAAGCATATTAATTAAACATCTGCAGGCATATCCTGCATAAGCCTACCCTAATCTATATCACTTTTTATCATTACAATTACCACTACTGTAAATTCATTTGGCTGATTATCCATTTGTGATGCAATTTTTTTACAGATTCCTGTAACATCATTTCATCTAATACTAGGTTGTTTGGGGTTGGTTTGGGTGTTTTTTTTATCCAATTAACATGAGGTGCGATGTGCTTCTTGTTATTTTGTACCTGTACTAAGCAATTTAGACACATATAGCAGTTATCAATAAAAGATATTACTAAATATTTCTTTTATGACCCACAGGCTTAACACATCATGAGGCTATCAAAGAAGAAATAACTCAACTTTCAAACATGCTATTTAAAATATAACCTAAGGAGAGGAAACCTGTAATACCAGTTATCAAAATTCACCACGATTCTCTCAATTACTCAACACTGATTGCTATGGCATATCAGCAGCTCTTCTCAAAACCCTCCAGGTAATTTACAGTTAAAATGCAAAAGCTGAACAAATAAACTTGCTTAAATACACTGAGATATTCTCTTAACTTTTCTTCTATTTGGAAATTTTTATTTCTGTCTCAAAAACCACAGATTAACTGGTATCTAAATAAGAGGGACATTCAAGAGGCGGCCAGGTAGCACAGCGAGTAAGAGCACCGGCTCCAGTGTTGAGAAGACCTGGAGATCGAATCCCGGGCTCAGACACTTAGCACCCACCCAGAAACACCTGGCCGTGTAGCATTGAGCAAGTTACTTAACCCCAATTGCTTAGGGGCAGCCAGGTGGCTCAGCGAGTAAGAGCACCGGCTCCAGTGTCAGGATGACCTGGATCAAATCCAGGCTTAGATACTCAGCACCACACCCAGAAATAACTGGCCGTGTAACCTTGAGCAATTTACTTAACCCCGATTGCTTTAAAAAAAAAAAAAAAAGAGGGACATTCAATTAAATGACATTTTTTTCTAAGCTCCAAGCCAGGGAAAATCAAAAGTCCCAAAAGTTTAAGTGTGCATCACAATTTGCTGTTATCAAAGAATAACACGGTTCTTCATTTGGGATGTTATTTTTGACTTGGTCAAATCTTAAGGGATCTAGATTCTCCACTGTGTGCTCTTCAGAGAAGAGAAACAAAATTTCAGAAGTCACAATGAAAGACTTTGAGTGTGTTAACCACATCAATCCTTACGGATTTTCCCTGAGAGCAAATGATATGTCATAATTCACCTTTCTGAGCTCTAAAAGGAATAGGTACTTACTAAAGGTCCTTGAATTCAATTTAATAAGCAATAATTTCAAGTCAAGTAACTGAGTAGAGAAATAAAATTTCAGAAAACTAGATGTTTCACTTTGGAGAACTCATTTTGTTTCTCTGGGCCTCATCTTTCTCATTTGTAATATGAGAAGGTTGGACAAGATGATCATTAAGGTCAAATTTTAATCTTTAATAAAAATCAATTATTTCCTTCCCCTCAGAAAAATTCTAAATAGTATTGAACAAGATGGAAGACTAAACACATTCTCTAATTATTATAATCTCTCAAAAATACAAATTATGAGCAAGATAAAGCAATTTTAGCTTTCTCCACACTCTAAGACACCAAGAAATCCAATGGGGGTAAAAACCCTGATGAACTAAGTATAGAGAACGCCAAACACTAATCCCTATCCCCTAATGCACTCACTAGGCACTCTTTCCCTGCACTAGTAGGTGCTTAATCAATGCTTGTTAATCAGTTAATTCATTCAAAGAACAATCTCTTTCATATGGTGACATAAGTTAACGATCTTAGAAATTCATAGTTTTTTTGAAAATGTTCATTTCTGTGCAACTAACACAAGATTGTAGTCTTACTAGTTCTACTTTTTATTTACCTGATCATATTCTTATGCTTCATCTCCACTGTCCATTTCAATATCCATCTCTTCTGCATCGGCAGCTCGTGACAAGATGTCTGCCATCAGTGCTTCTTCCAATTTCTTACGCACCTGTTGTACTCGTTCTTCCTGTTTTCTGTTTAAAAAAAATAAGAAAACATTGAAGACTCTCACAAGAAAATCAAAAGACCATTCTTATACTTCTATTACAACTTCAGAAAGTTCTTAAATTTTAAATTCTTGATAAAGAACAGTATAGTTGTTTTGTTTTGTTTTGTTTTTAAGGGCCGCTTGTTACTTAATCAGATTGATAATATGACAAATCTGTGAACTCAACATGAACTCCACCAGTTCAGACTTCAATTCATTTCTGTGTTCTTATCCTACACAATTTTTGTCTATCCTTAAAAACTTTAAGGATATGTGACTTCATATAGTGGAAAGCATACCCTTGATGACTAAGAAGATGATTTTCAAGAACTGCTGTAGCCTAAAAATTTTAAGACTTTACCAACAACTTTTGGCTATGAACCAATCCAATTTTAGGCAGGTCTTTGGACAAAAAACAGTTAACCACCAGGACCACACTCTTAATCTAAGTCTTTCCAGTCTCATAGGACTTATCAGAATTTAACTTCTGCTGAGAAAGCCTTCAAGATCTTCCATGCCACATCAGACACATTCTTCCACTAGAAGAGACCACAAACCACTCAGGCCTTTTCCTTCTATATGATTCTTGCCCATGCTTTCCATAAATTCTTCATAAAGTATCAACCCAATGGACAGAAAGTCTTTCATTAGCACTTTTTAATATTTTGTGAATAGAATGAAATTACATAGAACTAGATCATGTGGAAAAAGACTTTTAAGTTTATATCCAGATAATAATTCAATGACAAAATTATGTGTAATATGCTTCTAAAATATGCCCCCAAATCCCAAATACTATACCAAACAATGTTTTTTTATTTATTTATTTTGCTTTTTGGAGGGCAATTGGGGTTAAGTGACTTGCCCAAGGTCACACGGCTAGTTTTTGTGTTAAGTGTCTGAGGCCGGATCCGAACCCAGGTCCTCCTAACTCCAGGGCCAGTGCTCTATTCAAAATTTCTCATTGCATAACCCACTAAGAAACAATTTTAGAACACATTCCTCACTATATGTATATTTTAGCTAATTTATAAATTATAAACATATACTACTGTCCTTAAAATTATAGACATATAAAATTATTTCAAAATCTGGAAATTTAAAAAAGATAAGATAAAGAGATATTCTCAAAACAATTATTTATTTTAAATTATGTAAATTATTTAAAATAATTTAAATATTATTAAATATCATTTAATTATCAATCATACAAAAAACTCTTCCTGTTTAATAAAAACACTAATTATTATTAATATTAAAATCTTGAAAAAGAATCAGCGCAGTTCTTGTTCTTTATTTTTTTTCCTAGAGTCTCTTGATGCTCATAAAAACCAGACTGATAGTTTGATGGAATATGTGAATTAATTGTGGCCTCCACCAGTGCACCCCACAATCTATTTTAGTAAGAGCATTATGATTCAATGTGCTTCATTATTTTAAAATCTCAGCTTAATAATTTACAATACAACAATCAAGGTACTAGTTTGAAGTTCGATGTATTTTGATACTTGGTTTTAATGGTTGTAGTTGAAAAAGATTTCACACACAGACCCAGAGATCCATACTGAATAAATGCATGTTTGGCTATCATTATTAATAATCATGACACTACGGGTTTCAATCCCATTCATCAATTAAGCAAAGTTTTTTGTTGTTGTTGTTGAAATTCAGCTATTCTATTTTCTTTGATGCCAATCAAATATTTTTTGCAAACTAATCAGGTGTTGCATTTTAATATTTTCAGCAAATGAGTTTAAAATCCACTAAAAATCTTTATTTGGAAGATTTTTAAACAGATTAGAAGATTCATTTTCCAAGTTTAAATGTACAGAGGTGAGTTCTTATAGGTGACACAAATCATTTTCAGCAATCCAGAGAAGAGAGAACAATACAGGAGGAAAGAAAGGTCAACAGTGGCAAATCCATGCAGAAGTTCAAGATTGATTAATAGGAGATTTGGCAAATTCTAGTAACTTTGTAGAGAACAGCTTCAGTTGAGTGAATCAAGGATAACACAGATGTTGCAAACTTGGGAAACCAGAAGAATGGTAGTCTCCTGGACAGATATGTAAGTTAAAAAAAAAAAGTGAGTTTGAGGGAGAAAAGACACAATGATATTTGTATCTATTTTTACCCATTCTGTGTTTTATGCTCCTTACTATCAAAAATATAAAGGGAGACGGGGTGTCTGATTCACCCTACTGCTCTAGAGTAGTGAGCAAACATTTTAACGGGTCCCTGATCTAGGCACAAGGTGATCTGGAGGGCAGGATGCAGCGAGTATGTCATTAGTTTGCCTGTGTAGCTGCTGCCAAGTTCCTGTGTCATGGTTGGGTTATAACATATAACCCAACACAGAAGGGGAGAGTTTGGGAGATTAGAAAGCCACCAATGACCAGATATAGGAAAGGGTAAGGTGGGTGAATGCTGAGATAATGGGTGAATAGAAGGAGGTGGTATAACGATGTTGTATGCAAGTTGGCTATTGTGGAGTGGGTAAAATGGGATCATATTTCTACCCACCTTTAGATTACCTGTTCAGGTCATGCCACAGGCCATTAGGGGATGCAGAGTACCCACTTTGGAGACCTCTGGTATTTCATTCCAAAATCAACAATTATAAAAATCATAAATGATATGGTAAGTCAAGTTTATGAACTTTTTAAAAGTAAAAAACAGTAATCAATTCTTCATAAATAACTATAGTTCTTTTTTGCTTGTTTTTTGAGGGGAGAAGGCAAGGCAATTGGGGTTAAGTGACTTGCCCAAGGTCACACAGTTAGTTAAGTGTCAAGTGTCTGAGGCTGGATTTGAACTCAGGTCCTCCTGACTTTAGGGCCAGAACTCTATTCACGGCACCACCCAGCTGCCCTTAATAATTATAGTTCTTAAAACAATCATCCACATTGACAATTCTTTGTAGGATTATTCTTATGTATGTCATACTTCTCTTAAGCAGAGGTTCTTAACCTTATTTTTGTGCCAAGTACCCTGATGGGAATCTGGTGAAGCCTATGGGCCCCTTCCCAGAATAATGTTTTTAAATGCATAAAATAAAAAACATAAAATTCCAAAGGAAATTAATTATGTTGAAATACTTATTAAAATACTTTTAAAAGCAAGTTCATGGACCTCAAATTAAGAATTCTTGCAGTGTAGAGAGCCACACAAAGAAGATGTTCAATAAATATTTGTTGATTAAAATACTGAATATGTTCCTTCAAAGGTAAGACTATTAAATATGTACTGAAGATGGATCATGGAGGAGATGAGTATAAAAAGTTGGAAATAAAAAATAGGTGAATATAAACATAATCCAGGTCATTCATTCAATAAATCACTTTATAGCTTATGCAGAACACTGGGCTGGCTTCTAGGAGATGTACAGAGTTTAGACAAGAGGGTCTTTTCACAAGCTGCTTATTATTTAGTAGGAGAAAAAAAATACAACTGTTAAATCATAACTAATACCTAATATTGTAACCAAAAATGCATTCTTAAAAACATAGCTGTGATATAATTGGTGTAGGGAGTTCCTGGTAAGGTACTTCCCCTGCCAATGTAAACTGGCATCTTCTCTACAACATTAGCTCTTTATCAACTATGCCATGCTGTATCTCAAAAAAAAAAAAAAAAAGCATTGTAAAACAAATGTACTGCAAAACCAGGTAGTATACATGGACCATAGGGGAAAGTTAACTGGTAAGATTAGGGAAGACTTAATGAAGAAGATAACATTTAAATTAGGCTTTAAAGAATGGCTAGGAATTCAGTAGGAAAAAAGGATGAAGATATAGGTAACAGACAGAGCGATACACAATTTGTTTGGGGCATAGAGAATAGACTAGTTTGGTCAGACCATAATAACAAGTATAAAAATAGAATAACATGAGGAAAGTCTAGAAAGTCTAGCATCAGATTGTGGAGCAACTTGAATATCAGGCAAAGAAGTTTGAACTTTACTTGTAAGGCAATAGGAAGTCACTGAAATTTGTGAGTAGTGGAATGGCATGACCAAATCTTTGCAAAGGAAAAATTATCATGGCAGGGAAATAAAAGCTGGGTTAGAGAGTGGCAAAGAATATAACCAGGAAAACCTGTTGGAAGGTTATTGAAACAGTCTAGGGCTAGGCAAATGGTTAATATGGATCTATAATGGGTGATGGGGAAAGGTGACAGTGTTAAGAGAGAAGAATGAATGTTATGGAAAAAGATGTTATGGAAGAGAAATAAACAATTTAGTCACTGGATAGAAGAGGTGAGAGAGATTAAAGGTTATTAGAGGAAAGGAAATCCTCTAAGGTTATGAGCATGAGAAACTGAATTAATGTTGGCACCACAAGCTGAAACTCTAAAATCAGATGCAGGAAAAAGTTTACCAGGGTAAAATAATAAGTCTGGTTTGGGACATGTTGAGTTTGAAGAGTTAGGATGATATATACAAGCCATGATAAAAATACAGACTCATTGAATTTTAGAGCAGAAATGGAACTTAGCAGTCATTATTTGGACCCACAACCTGAAGCAGGAATGTCCTCTACAACACTCCAATAAGTAATCATCAAGCCTCTCCTGGAATACTAGAAATCCCATTCCATCTTGAGACAATCATAACTATAGCAATTATTTATTTATATTCAATTAAAACTGCCCTACATCTTTATAATTTCTACCTATTATTCTTCCCTCAGAATAGAACAAATAAAATCCCTCCCCTATATGAAATACTGTGCAGAGTAGTAGGTGAGACTTTGGGACTTAATGAGACTGCCAAAAAAAAAGAGACAGGTAGAGAAAGAAGATAACCAATTATTAATGAATATCCACAATCAGACACAGTCAGATTGGGAAGAGACTGAGGAAGCAATGAAAGAGAAAGAGTAAAAGTGGTTAAAGAGGTTAGGATAAGAACAAGGGAGCACAGTATCTCTGAAGTCAATAAAATTGGAATTATCTGGAGGAGGTAGGGGTCAACTTTGCTAAAAGTAGCAAAAAAAAGTTTGAGTATGAAGACAAAAAGGAAGGTCACTGAATTTGAGGATTAGGTCACTAGTTCTGCTTGAAAGAGCAGGTTTGAAAGTTGCGCAGTGAAAATCGGACTCAAAGAAGACAAGAAGACAGTAGTGAGAAAACAGGGATGCCAAGTATAAACAACCTTTTTTTTTTCCCAGAAGTTTAGCACTGAAGGTGAAAAAGAGAGGCAAGACACAAGATGGATGGACCTGAAGGGCCAAGAGAAGACTTTTTTTTTTGACTAGGGACTCCTGAGAATGTGTGTGAGACAGAAGGGAAGGAGCCAGTGGAGAGGAAGGAGAGTAGAATTAACTTCATAGGTATATTAATATACAAATAAACACTGACTGTTTTCCATGCATAGTTTCCTTAGGTTATTTAATCTTTTTTTAGACTATTGTAATCTTAATCATTTCTTGTTGATAAAGGAGGAGAAAAGAACCATTTCACAAGTATTCACTAAAGAATGCATGATAATTGTTACTATGTGAAGTTTCAACACTAATGAAAAGGAAAATTTGGCATAGATGATAAAGAAGTGGACTTACAGAGTCAAGAAGACTAGTTTAAGGCCTGTCTCAGCCTCTTAACTAGTTATATGACTGGGAGGAAGTCACTTAACCTCTTTCAGTTTCAGTTTCCCCATTTGTGAAACAGGGATAATCATCACACCTACAGGTTATAAGAATCACCTGAGATAACATGCAAAGGTACTTTGTCAACTTTGAAATGCTCCATAAATGTTGGATGCTGCTATTGCAGTTCTTATTGTTGTTATTTCTACTACATAGCTATCAGTAAATGGTTTTTTATTATAACAACACTACTAGGGCCAAATGGATAAATCTAACGATAGAATATTTAAGACATTTACTCAAATATCTTCCATCATAACCCAAACTGAATACCCCATAATGATGTGAACATGGCACTAACTTCCTTAAGGTTATACCAGGAGAATATAAGTTTAGGCTGGTTCTCCATCAAGCTGCAAAGACTTCAAGTACAGGTCTGGTGATGTTACATGCAGACTGCCCTCTTACCTAAGATCAGAAAGGTTCTTCATCACTAGAGTGGCAAGCCCCCGTAGGCAGATTTTTTTTTTTAATAAAAACTTTATGAAGACCTAGCTAGTAAGCTTAAGAGAGGTTGTGAGCTATATCAGTGGAGGGAACTCTGGGCTGGACGGTTCCTCAAAGGCCATCTGCTCCAACCAACACCAAAGTTCAATGAAAGTATTTAAATGTACTCCAACATACAGTAGTAAAGGATTTGTTACCTGGACTGATTGGGGATTTCATGATCCTAAAAATGAATTATTTCATTTTAACTAATTTAATATTTTGAGTTCAAAAGCAGCAGCCACAAACAATATTCTCATAATCTATTTACTGAATTGAGCAACTAAAATGTCCTTCTGCCTATTTAGACTACTCTCTTTTCTGTAATTTAATTATTCAAGCCTTTCTAACCCCACAATTCTCTCTATCCTGAAGCATTATCAACACTGAATTCTGAATTAGAAACTCAGACCTTCTAGTTATCACAAGTTTTCTTGCATTTATGTTTTTTAAAAAAGTGTATTACATATTTTCATAGTAATTTTTAAAACTTATTAGGATGCAAACAAGGAAAAGATCACCTGGCTTTGCCAGAAATTAAAGAATGCCTTTATACATGTTAAAACTAATAGACCTATTTTTCCCCTAAAGCTTTGCTACTGTGGTGTTGCCTAAAGCAGAAATGTAGAGCAGATAAAGTGAAGTAATAACAAAAGGAAGGGAACAAAGGAACAAGTCGCTTCAATTAAGATCCACTGAGACAGTCTACAGCAATGAGACATGTGTCTGGTCTGGCTATGGGGAGGCCACCAAAGCTGGCAGACCAGTCAGCAGGAAGCCATCAGGAACAGGACTGTTCAATTTAATCATGGAGAAATACTTTTATTTTATTTTATTTTCCTTGGAATTGCTATCAAAACAACCTAAGAGTTTGTTATTTCCTTTCCTCTGTTACAGAGTTCTGTGCCAGGGACTGTGTAGCGCACGTTATACATAAAAAGGACCCATCCCACAGAAACTTAAGAAACTCAGTACCCTGTCTTAGAAACGGGACTGTTGGGGATCAACATAGACATAAACAATCATATAAACATAAATATCAATCTTTAAGATCACAGACCGTAGAGAACATGCATCCCAACCTGTCATTCCATAAACAAGGAAGATGAGCCTCGGAGATGATGTGATGTGTCTCGGGTGAGCCAGGGAGTGGAAGAAGTGGAACTTGCACCCAGACCCTCTGACCCCAGATCTACTGCTCTTCCCACCATACCAGACCAAAGGTACAAGGTCATTCTGTGTGAATTTCAGTAAAGAGTGAGTCATGCGAATTACACGTCCAGACAACGTGAAAATGGGGAGGTGGGGGGTAACTATTACATTTCCAGTTACTCAGGAAATACTTTGTAGATGATGTGGAATTTTAAGAGTATCAGAATTGGGGGAAGGAAAGATACTAACAGTTCATATGTAGAAAGATGCTTGCCTTGGTAAGGGGAAAGTATTTCAGGAAAAAAGACACTAGGTTCAACCACAAATTAGTAGAAAGGGTAAAAGAACCAATACTAATGAGCAAAATATGATATTCTATTTCATCAAATAACCAACAACAAAATAGACTTTGTTATCCCAGGAAACTATAAAAAGTTTTCATTTTAAATAGCTCTGTTACCTCCTAAACACACTTCATGGGCTATTTTTAATTCTCCAAACATTCTCAAAAGATGGCTAAGGGAAAGTTAATCCACACACTGGACTTGAAACAAGATGATTCAGTAAAATTAGACTACATTTATAAATGAGATTGTTGACTACTAAAAATACAACACTAAAGGAAAAACACCAAAGAGGAATATACGATACATTCTTTTATTTTGGCTGATGTTTTTTTTTTTTCCATTTAATTTCATAAACAAAAAAGACTAAGACATTTCTATGTACACATAAACATACATACTCACATACATTCTCAAGAACAAGAGTTAAGACAAACACACACACAAAGTCATTTGGAGCATCTCTTGAAGTTAAATTCTGAGACAAAAGAAATCATGTTACCTGATTTGGAAAGCCTTAAAAGATAATTTAGAAATTGCTTTTAAAACAAGTTGGAACCATTTCCAATGTGATCCACCCTCAATATAAAAGACAGGTTGACATAAAAGTCAAGTAAAGAACTTACATTTTATTTATTTATTTATTTTTAAAGCAATCAGGGTTAAGTAACTTGCACGGCCAGTTATTTCTGGGTGTGGTGCTGAGTATTTAAGCCCGGATTTGATCCAGGTCATCCTGACACTGGAACCGGTGCTCTTACTCGCTGAGCCACCTGGCCGCCCCTAAGCAATTGGGGTTAAGTAACTTGCTCAAGGTTACATGGCCAGGTGTTTCTGGGTGGGTGCTAAGTGTCTGAGCCCAGGATTAGATCTCCAGGTCATCCCAACACTGGAGCCGGTGCTCTTACTCGCTGTGCTACCTGGCCGCCCTAAAGAACTTACATTTTAAAACCTAGTCATACATATGATTCATTTGAAACTGTTTCCCATGGTAAACAGCTTCTTAAAATCTCTCTCCTCTAGTCTTCCTTACATATTTTATTAAAAGTTTAGATATGAAAATACCTCATAGAAGTGAATCAATAGTATAAGATCAGACAGTTACTTGATAATAGAGTCAAAGCTGAAACACAAATCTCCTGATTGTAATTTCACTGCTTTCCTCATGACATCACACTAAAATACACATCTATCTTATAGTCACAGAGCTTCAATAAGTTCTCAGAGAAGCCTAATAAATTGTGACCCTAATCTAGAGTTCTTTACACACTATTCTGTATTCCTAGAGGAGCATATCCCATAGAAATTGAAAGATGAGAAAAACAGAGAATATGTAGGGAGAAAAAGCTGACCTAAATTTCAACAATGGTGGGGTTTTAAATCTTGGATTGAATTTAGGGAAAAAAGAACAAAGAATTCAAAACAAAGCCGTAAGAGGTATTTTCAGAGGTTCATTTTTAAAGAGGATCAATCACATCTTGAGATGATGTTTTAATTTGTGTGTGAACTGGGTTTAAGTGAGGCAGTTACACAAAGTTGTCAGTCTCATCCTCTCCTCCACAGTCATGAGAATCCAGTGGTAAGACAAAGATAAGATGGTAGAAGAAGGAGAGACTAGGCACAATTTAGGAATCTAAATAATGTAACTGTAATTGTATTAATGGAGAACAAAGGTGAGAAGTGTCTGAACGAGGGGAATGGCTTCCTGTGTGGAGAAGAGAGAAATGCAAAAGATACTGTAGAGGTATAAATTACAAGACTCAGCAATTGGCAGACTATGTAAGACTTGAATGAGAAGGAAGAGTTAAGGATGGTTCTGTCCTCACCAGAAATAGGGAGATTTGAGAGAGGAGTGGTTCTGGAGAGGGCTCAGGCTAAAAAAAAATGTGCTTTGTTGTTAAATTTGAGATGCTATGGAGCATCTAGTCCAAAATGCCCATGGGCAGTTAGTCGGTAATATTAGACTGGAGATTGGAAGGGGAAAAAAAGGGATTGTATAAATAGATCCTAAAGTCATCTGCATAAAGATAATAAGTAAACAAATGTTAGTTAATGTCACCAAAATTAGAGTTTATAGCAAGAAAAAAGAGCCTAGGACTGAGCCTTAGGATACACCCATAGTTAGAGAGCATAGCATAATGTGAATGAAGATTCAATAATGGAGACTGAGAAGAGGTTATTAGACAGGTAGAGGAACCAAAAAAGCACAACATCAAGAAAACCAAGAGAGAAGACAGTATTTAGGGGAAGAAGTGGTAAAGTTGGAAATCATATCAGAGGAGATTTAAAACAGTATAAATGGAGAGGAAGTGGAAGAAATCAGTGTAAACAGCTTATTCAAGAAGTTTGGTTGAGAAAGAGAAGACAACAGGTAGAGTCCTTAAGAATTTCTTAAAATTGAGAGAATTTTGGGATACAGGGAAGGACTTGGTATACAGGGAGAAAATAAATATTTGGGGTAGAAAGAAAGAAAAAAAATCAAATAAGGAAAAGAGAATATAATGTGGTTTCTGTAAATATGTATGTGCATAACCAAAAAAAGGTGATAAAAGTGATGAAGATATTAATAGCTACTGACCAATATGCTCCCTCATCTTTATAAAATCTTTCAGAATAGTCTATACTCACACTGAAGGCATTACTATTTAAAATTAAGGAAAAACCAAGATTCCATAAATCACTTTCAAAAGTTGATGACCTCTTTGTGATCATAAAGGTGAAAGAGATGGCAAGAAGATAATGGACTCATTTATTTCAAGAGTATTTGATTCTGTAGCACTAAATACAATCTTGAAAATTCTCTTCACACAAGACTTCTGTGGCATGATAGCGTCATAAGTAGAAGCTGGAGAGGAATCTACCAACACCAAAGTAATCAACATTCCCTATCATACAATTCTGCTGAATTGGATGTGTAAAAAATAAATTCCCTGCTATACAAAAGCTCAGGCAAGAGGTAAAGTGATGTGCCTACACACATGAATACAACTAAATCAACACAACATGTTTATTCGATACTTCAAAATAAAAGCAGGACAAACTAATCTGGACTGTGATTAGAAATGGGATAAATTTAAACAAGGGCACTACCCAGTTTATAAAACAAAAAAAGTTAAACCACAATGAAGGGCATTACTAAAATAATTATACATGCAAACTAAAAGAAAAATACAAACCAAATGAAAGACAGTACTGGAGAGACATTTGTTTTTGTTATCCCCACTAACATTATAACAGCACCTATAACATGTTAAAAGCATCATTTATTATCTTGTTTATCCAAACAAGTCTATGACATAGGAAATTAAGGAAAACAATAACTGACAGATGAGAAATTTTAAAAATTATTTTAAAAAATCAGCAATCATGCTGAGCACAAAAAACAATATAGAAATCACAGAATAAGAGCTAAAAGGGACCTTATAGGTCATCTAGTTCAACAACCCCATTGTTTAGAAAGGAAACTAAAGCCTAGAGAGATTTAGTGATTTACCCAACATAAAAACAAAATTACTAAGTAGCAAAAATAGGATAATTTTTGATAATGTTGATTCAAAGACAAAACAACTTTATATTAAAATCACCTTACCTAATATCTTCATCCGTAACAATAAAGGCTTTGCAAAGGGGTTGAGATGTATTAAGCCAAACAGCAGGGTTTTTTTCCACAGCAGCAGAGATTTGCCCTGTTATTGGTGCAGAACTGGTGTGCAAAGCGCTGGCAACAGCCGATAAAAGAGTCTCATCATTGTTACCTGGGCCAACCCCTAAAAAAAAATGTTTACAAGAAATTAACAAGACATGTTAAACATCTGGAAATAGCTTATTTTTAATGAACATATACTGCAGAGAGCAGCATCAAGTTAACTTAGTAACAAATCTTACAAGCCTATACACATACGTACACACACACTTCATTTTAACATTTACATGAAATTATACTATAAAGATGGCCGAGCATTTTAATAAACATTCAAAATAACCAAAAAGACTTCAAGGTATTATACATTATAAATAAACTACATTTCATGAAATCAACTATTTTCATGATTTATTTTCTTTCTAAAGTAATATTATACTCAAATATCCTTAATATGTTCTTTGGATCCTGAACAGTTTTGTAATATGTTTCAGCATAACCAGGCCTCTAAGCTACCTCCATGCCATCTCTTCCAAGGCACCTATGTTATAATCATATATAATAATATTTCAATATTATATTAAGGCTTCAAAACTGTGCTATAGTAATACCTTTTATAACTCCTTCCAGCTCTAACTCTATGATCCTTCAAATCCCTATTAAAAACACCCAAAGTGATAGAAGAAATGGTTGTAAATTTTAATTTATATTTAGTTTTATTTACATTGAACTAGAGTGACAAATGCAAAATTATTGAATATCAACTGCTTAAAGCAATCATTTTCATGAAGGTTAAGGGATAATACTGAACCACCAATTTACATACAGATATTTGTGAATAAAACTGCACATTTTACATTGTGTAAGTCAGACTTTAAAGATTAAAAAACAGAGTACATTATTTTCCAAAAAGTAGACTTAAAAAGGTGCCAAGTATAGCAGCAAAAGAAACTTTAATGAAAGTTTTCACTTACTGCTGCTTCTTAAGCAGCAATTGACTGAAATGAATGTGATTCTCATTCCCATTTAACAATACTGATTAAGAAATCAGATTGTGGGGGCAGCTAGGTGGCTCAGTGAGTAAAGGCCGGCCCAGAGTCAGGAGGACCCGAGTTCAGTTCCGGCCTCAGACACTTAATACCTACACAAAAAAACGAGCCGTGTAACCTTGGGCAAGTTACTTAACCCCAATTGCCCTGCAAAAGGCAAAAAAAAAAAAAAAATCAGATTGTGGATTCTACTGCCTGTCAGCAGCTACTGCTAAAAACAATGGCAGGATGAGCACTTGCCCAGGTATGACAGTGTAAGTGGAAACCTGGAATTTTCACAAAGCTCTGACTTATTCATACAGTGAGTAAAATCACAGATTACAATATATGGTAAATTTAAATTCACTCTCCTCAGTTTAAAAAAAAGTGCCGTAAGTGCTATGTACCCAATAAGCATAATAAAATGCTAAATATGCTACCTTGAAGACCTTTTGGAAGTTCCATAGATTTTATAATTTGTTCTGTTACATCTGATGCACTAAGTCCTTGTAGCCTCTTCTCCCAGAAAAGCTGAAAGGCAAAAGTACCATTAATAGACACATGCTTGAAACACAAAGTTAACACATTCATGCTACTGAATCATGAAATTTAAACAAGATTTATATTTCTTCCTAAGTAATTCCAGTGCAACTCAACAAGCATTTATTAAGTGCCTACTATATGCCAGGGCACAGAAGTGCCAGGACACAAACTTTATTTGTTCTACATGTTTTCAAATGATGATATGCTAAAAACATACAAGTTATCATTAAACATTTCAAAACATGCATTTCTAATTTTAAATACCCTACCATTTTAAAATAACAGTTCTACTTTGTCACTATTTTCTCTTTGCAGTATGGTTAGACATAACTCATTATGAATATTTTCAATTCTATAGATGCAAGCTGCATCAAAGTTTTAGTATTTTAACTAACCAGGGAAGAAAGAATATAAGCAGTAATTCCTCACTTATCCAGACTTCTTGGGTACTAACATCAACTTATGCTTCTTTTTTACTTTAGGGTTTACAAAGTGCTTTCCTCAAAACAACCAAGTGAACTGAGCTGAATGAATATCTTCATTCTCATTTTTAAAATGGGAAAATGAAGACTCAGAGTTACACTCAATTCAGAACTAGAATTTGAACCCAATCTCCTGACTCCAGGTTCACTAATCTTTCTAGAAAACTACATTGCCCTCAATCCAAATGAGTAAATCTGACAGATAATTGAAGTTTATTCATTAAAAATGTGAAAAAAATTTTGTTACTTAAGCTATTTTGATGAGAATATTTCAAAAACGCATTATATACTTTTCTGTCTTCTTAAAGAAACTAAAGAGTTCAAAACTAAAATCTCATCTCAATAACTCAGGGTCAGCATTATTAATCATCAGTTACCAAATAGTAATGCCCTTAGGATCTATTAAAGTATAGCACACTTGTCTGAGCCTAGATTTCTGTATTTTTCATTCTTGAGACAATACTTCTTGCCTCCTTTTTCATTGTCACCTATCACCATGTCTACTTCTAGCACATTTACCCTTTTCTAATTTTGTGTTTTTAATCAGGAATCAGAAAAATTTTGCTCAGCTAGAATGCTGTGTGAATTCCAATATGATGTTTAATATTTTTTTATGTAAAGTCCTATTTTCGGAACAAAAAATCAACCTCATAAGTACAAAATGGGAGCAGAAAGCAGTTTATCTTTAAAAAAAAACAACTGGGTATTTTACTGAATTACAAGGTCAATGCTTAAAGGGAGATATGCTGTCAAGAAAGAGAAAGGTAATGCACTCTCTGCACTCTGCCCTGGTCAGACCATATATGGAATATTTTGGTCGTTTCTGTGTGCCATATTTTAGGAAGGAATCAGGTAAACAGGAGAGTGTCCAGAGGAAGAGCAAGCAGGATGGTGAAAGCCTCAAAATCATAGCATGCTTAGCTGAAGGAACTGAAGATGTTTAGCATAAGATAAGGGGGAAAAAACTAAGGAGAGCATGACAGCTATCTTCAAGTATTTGAAATACTGTTATATAGAAGAAGGACTGGACTTGATCAAGTTGGAACCAAAAATAGCCCTAGGAACATGGACACTTTAAAGAGGCAAAGTTTGCCTTGATGTGAGTAAAAGGTTGATTTAAAAAGCATTTCTTTTGCCAGAGGAAAATACTGCCTTAAAAGCTATTGTCTCTCATTCATACACTAAAATCACGCAAAATTTTTGAAAGATTTATCAGAAATGCCCATATTTGATAATATCTGACATTTCATATCAGAACAGACATAAAACAAGAAAACCACAAAGGTGTCTGCCACTGTTGTGGAAGAGATTCAGGACAGAGAACAAGCTGAAGACAGATTCTTTGTAGATGGGGAAGTCCCCAGATGATCCTCTTTGCAAATCATGTTATACTGATTGCATCAAGCCCAAGAACACCTAAAGCCTCCTTCTGGATGATACCAGTGAATATTCAAAAAATGTTTGGCTTAACCATTCACACAGGAAAAACCAAGTCGATGAAAAATGCCTGTTTTATCAAAACTATAAGGTACCTTTACATGGGCAAGAGCTATTTCAGATAGACAATAAGTTGGGTAGAGAACTAAGGAGAAGCAGAATAGGTGGGAATGCTTTGGGGAAATCACAAAGTTCTTTTAATGTCCCCAAACTTCTCTCTGAAGCAAACTTAAAAGTATCCTTTTAATACTAATATTCCATGAGTTTTATATGGCTGTGAGTCAGGGAACAACACTACATTCTTTAAGTATTTAAAAATGACAGTCACCCAAAGGGCAATACAGAGTTGCATGGTAAGAATGAGCAGACTTCATCATATGAAAAGGAACTACAAAAAAGGGGAAGAATAAAGGATGTCATTAAAGAAATGTAGCATTAAAAAAAAAAGATATCAAATGGAAATTGTGAAGGATAATCAATGGGTAAAAACTCAAGTATCCTACTTGTACAATGTGATGTCAAAAGGAAGGTCTTTAGCAGGGAGTTTACAGGACATGGACAAGAGTCTCATATAATTGGGAGGTGGGGACGGAGTAATGAATGGGTTGCAATCTGCATCATTAGAGGGAATATGAAATCAGAGAGTCATATGAATATTTAAGAATATGGAAAAACTTCCTAATGCATGCATCCAAGAATGAAATAATCTGATTTGAGGACTGTGGGTCTCCCAATGCCAAAGGTCTTCAAACAAACCAAAACACCACTTACAGGATATACTATATAGAAGAATCTTTTTGAGGTATAGGCCTCCGAGGGCCCTTCCAACTCAGAAAGTCTGACTGTGTGAAGCAATGTAGTCTCATTTTGTGGGACAGAGGAAGGTCATCAGGGCTAAGTGACTTAATGCCAAGGGTGTGAGGACAGATATGAACTCAGGTCCAGGGCTTCCTCCACTCCACCACCTAGCTCTCCTAAGAAACTCCTTTAAAACTGCTTATCTGACCTCTTACTTTGCTAATAAGATCCTTTTCATTTTCCCTGCAATCATTTTCTTTCAAAACTCCTTTTTTTCTTAACCACAGAAATAGCCTCCTTTCATCTACCTTCCTCCAATTTCTCCCCCTTTTTAATCAATGCTATACCTTGTTATGAGGGTACCATGCTATATATCATTCTTATGCACAGCCCTGATGTAACTCTCCAGAAAACTTCAATGTCACTGCACTGCTTACTACTAATTAGCCTGACAATGAAGACCTTTTACAATCTGACCCCAACCTACTTTTCCACAGTTTTATCTCACAATACTTCCCTTATGCTTTAGTCAAACTATACCGTCATTCCACATAAATGCCTTCCAAGACTTTGTCCATACGGTTCCTACCACCTCCCAACCACTTCCCATTTACAGGTTTTAAAATTCTTCAGACCATTTGAATTCCAGTGTAAACTCCTTTTCTGATCATTCCAATCTACAAAATTTCATAACACTGTGGTTCATTCTTATAGCACTTTTCATATTCTACTTCAAACCACAGTTATTTGTATGTCTTATCTTTCCTAGAAACACTTTAAGGTTAGATACTCTTCTATAAATCTCTGCATAATAAAAGTTTAGTGAGGCGGCTAGGTGGCACAGTGAATACAGCTCCACTGGAGTCTGGAGGACCTGAGTTCAAATCTGGCCTCAGACACTTAACACAAAAACTAGGCATGTGACTTTGGGCAAGTCACTTAACCCCAATTGCCCTACCTTCACCCCTCAAAAAAAAATTTAGTGCTTAGTAAAAGTTTGTCATTGAATGAACTCCCCACCTGCCTTTTTAAATGTTAAAATATTCTTTCTCTTACTTCCTAAATACTTATTCTCATCAATTCTCCCCCTAGTTGTCAAACATGTACAGGTTACACTTGACCCACCTTAAACAAACATACTAATTTCCTTCTTCCTTCTCAACAAACCTCTCCAATGAACAGTTTATAGCTACCATCTCCAGTGGAGCTAATTTAATCCCTTTGTCATCTAAGTGAAACAAATAATTTTTTCTGATTCTCCTTGACTTGTTCATAGAACAACAGTCTTGAATGGCCATTGTTATTTGCAACTCTCTCCTTATTCAAATTACATAAACTCTACTACCCTATTTCTCCTTACTTCCTCTCCTCTTCACTGAATCCTTTCTTCCCTCCATCATGGGACTCCCAGGGTTCCCTTTAATCCTTCTCTTTCTCAGTGCTTAGTCTTTCTTCTATATTCATTTCCTCAAAATATATCTATTCTGAGGACTTGAACAACTACTACTACCACCAGCAGCACCATCACCACTACCAGCACTGTAGTAATGGCCCTCAGAGACCATCTAATTCACTTCCCTCATTTTAGAGATGAAAAAACTACAGCCTAGTAAAGAGATTTTCTTTTTGCCCAAAGCCACAAAGATTGCAAGTTGCAGAACTATAAACTATAAACTCAGGTACTCTGACTTCACATTCAGTGAGTATTCTTTCAACTACACAGATACACCAGTTAACGTCTTTTTCATTCAGCACACACACACATACATGCACTTATATGTGTGTTTTATTTTCCTTTCAAAGGGATCTCATTTAAGAATTCTGACCTATATCCCAGCATAGTCTAAATTCAGAGGCACAGATTCTAAATACCACTACAGTAGCAGTAGTAGTAATAATACGGCCACTGCTGCTACTCAATCTCTCCTGGATATTTTTCTTCTATAAATGTCCACAATGCTTCAGTGTAGTACTTAAACACATATATTCTTCTATTGTTTGTCAAGTGTCAATTATGCTCAAAGCAATATGCTTTAGGATGTAAAGAAAAACAAAGTGTGACCATGTCTAAAGGATTGCCTTACTGCCTTTTCCTCTAATAAACTGTAAAGTCTTCAAGGTCAAGGATACACTGTGGCGGACACTGAAGAGTTGCTGAAAGTATTTTTTGTTACAATTGGTTAAAAAGCTCCCAGTTTTTCAAGACCTGGCAATGGAGCTTATTACTTTACAGATCCAAGCATGAATCACAAGTTAAGGTAATAATGAAGAAGCAACCTAAGGGCATAACAAGTTAGAACATGTTTGGAAAGTCAGTTTACTTTTTTATGTGATTGCATCAGGCAAGTTGCTAAAGTTCTCAAGAAATCAAAAACTGGATATGCCCTTGCGTAAGGCTTGTAAGATACAAAATACTTAAAACTTCTTTTGAAACACCAAACAGAATGCATAAAACGGACAGTATTTTAGTTAACTAAATACTTCCTGGAAGTTCCTTTTTCTAGAAAGAAAGTTGACAACTTCTAGAAGATGTTGCACTTGCTTTTTAAAGACCAAATTTTCATCTGTGAAATGGTTGAGATTTCTCATATTAATTAAACATAAACAGTACCTTATATCCAAATCTGTACACTACAAAATTTAAGTGCAACCTTGAGTAGCAAAGGATCATAGACTTAAAGCTGGAAGGGCCCTCAGAGGCTATCTAATCCACTCCCCTCATTTTGGAGATGAGAAAACTGTAGCCCAGCTAAGGGATTTGTCTAAAGCCACAAAGATCACAAATAGTAGAAGTGAGACAAATTCAGGTCCTCTTATTCCACATCCATTGAGTGATCTTTCGATTGCCCTGATATAATTAGTGGGGGTTTCTTAATCACAAACAAAAGTGTACATGCATACACATACACCGGTATATATGTATTTTATTTTCCTTTCAAAGGAATCTCATTCAAGGACTCCAGCTTATGTCCTGACATGGTCTATATTCAAACCAATATGATAAATATTATGGCTGGATTAAAAAATGAAAAAATACCAAGATGACTGCTGAGATGTCTACTAGCTAATTGCTAAAGTTATAGATTAAAATCCCTTGAGTCTGTGACTCAGATATCAAATTACAAAAGATCCAGGGAATCTCTAGTCTAAAATCTGATTAGTAGCCAGAAAACTCTTAATAATTTCACTATGATACTGCTATCCCCACTTCATATGGTACAAGTGAAAGACCTCTGGGCCTAAAGATAGGAGACCTAGGTTTGATCTTTACCATGTGACCACCAAAAAATCATTTCACTCCTGAGCCTCAGTTTTCTCATCTATAAAATGGAGATAAAAAATACTTGTACAGCCAACCTCACAAAGTTGTAATAGGGACTATGCTTTGTAAATGGAAAGCCCTGTTCAAAATCCTATTGTGATGACTCAGCATGTCAATAATGTGACTCTAGATTCTTAAACTGCCAGCAGAGCATGAGCTCTGGCAGGTTCTATCATGTTGGAAAAGCTCTGAATAGAGTCCTATGATTTTGTTTTCTTTCCAAAGGGCCAGTTGAGCCAAGTGCAGTGAGATTTATAACCAATACACTAGACAACTGGTAATTAATTCTTTAGCCAAAACAACACATAAAACAAAGAAACATTTTAAACAGCTCACAGTACTATGCAGCCTCCCTTTCCCTTCAGCAACAGAAAAATAGAAACAGGCAATCACGAGGGCTTAGGGGCCATCCATAAACAATAATTACACTGCTGATGCTCTAAATACAAGATCCTTGTCCAGTGACATATTACTGAAACAACTGAATCAAATCAATTTTCATATTCTGGCTATAAATGAAATCAGAAGACAAAAAGAAGTTGCAGTTAAATGGAAATCTGGCTGAAAGACTTTATTTCAACAAGACAGGAAACAACTAGTTGCTAACGTGGAAGTTATTTCTGAATCAGGTGTCTTATATACCTATATCAGTTAGACTACTCACTTATAATCACAGATCAAAACCAATACCAAACTAAAAGAAAATGATATGAGAAAATACAGTGTGCAGTTGAGACAAAAGCAACTTCATCTATTTGAACAAGTTGTGAATATTAAAATTTGGAAAATGGATAAAAGAACAGAAATCAACACAAACTATCTCCATTTCCTAAAGGCACTGAGCCAATGTAAATCACTTGCCACAAGGGGAAAGAAAAAAAAATCCTGACATATTCTTCTAAATGTAAATGCTTGATCTCTTTTCCAAGAAGAGAGGTAATGGGAAGCCAAGGGTAAAGCTGGTTTAGAAGTTAATTTTTGAAATGTTATAGAAGAAAATGCTTCATAAAACAACAGAAATCAGTGAAGGGAAAAACAAGCTTACCATAGGTTTGGCACTACACTCATTTTACCAAATTATTCTAAGAGCATTTAAAGATGAAATTGGGAGGATGACAAACAAACAAATAGAACAAAGATCTGTCAAAATTTCTATAACTAGCTGGTTTCTCCATTAATGATAGAGGCAAAACATTCTGAATTGTAATGTCACAGTTAATGGAAGACAAATAAAAGATTAAAGGGCCTTAGATTTAGAATTGTCGAGGATTTCAGAACCCATCTACTCCAACTTCCTCATTTTGTAGATGAGGAAACTAAGACCTAGAGAAGTTAAGAGACTTTCCCAAGGTCACACAATTAATAAACATCAGAGCAGGGATTTGAACCCAAGTTACTTATCTTACTCTAGATTAAGTGCTCTTCCCCTACATCACACTTTTACCCTGAAGAAAAGGACTAAAGCGGACAAAGATGTAAAGAGTAGCTATACTAAAAATACCTAGTACATACAGAGGAGTCCATGCTGGAGGCAAAAGAGTTAAGATATCTAAAAGAAGAAAGAATATACCATATGTTTTGGGAGGGGGGGGAGGAATCCTGACCACTGCTAATACAAAAAAAAATGCGTGAAAATAGCAATAGGTGCTGATCTCTATGTGTATATTTCTCCTATGTCTATATAATACGAGCCAGCCTGACCTAGACAGATATCAAGAACTCCCTTGATAAAGATACAAAAAGGAAACAGGCTTAAAAAAAAAACTTTTAACAGATCACAAATCTGCACCACACAGTTTACTAAAAGTGTAGAGGATATAAGATCCCACTCTGCTTATTTTTATTGGCTTAAAAAAACATTCAATTTGGTAAAGTAAAATACTACCTTAAATACTCTGCTCCAATAAAGTATCTCCAACACAAACATTAAAACCATATAAAATTTCTTGAAAAATGTAATAGAAAACTTTGTTCAAGTGATCTTTTAAAGAAAAGCATCAAAAAAGGAAAATTTATGCCTTTCCAAAAGTGTTTTCCATTGTCATAGAAGATAGCCAACATAGAATCCATACTGAAGATGAATTCTCTATAAATAATAAGAGCCTCCAGACATTGCTTTTTGTAGATGACAAGGTTCTGACTGCATTAAACTCCAAAATATTCCAGAATTTCCTAAGTTAAAACAATAATCACTAAAGGATTCAGCCTAACAATCCACACAGGAAAAAACAATGGCCAAGGAATGCCTCTTGTCCAGTCTAAGACATGCAATCAGATGCACAATCTATAGAGTCAGTCTGTTTTGGACAGACACTATGGATTGATGGTGAACTAAGTCCAGTATTACATGGGAGGAACAAAGTAGGCAAATTTACTTTGTGAAACAATACAGTGATTTTAATGACTTCAAATGTTTCCTTGAAATAAAGGCCCTTATTTTTAATAGTAGTATTTTTCAAGTGAAGCTGAAAAGCATTATAATATTTTAAGTCACAGAATACCAAAGAATTAGCTATTAAAGAATCAAATTTGAGAATTAGAGGAAGGAACATAGTGAGTATGAATAGGCTACAATATATTACCAATGAAGAGCTGCATAGAAATAGCCTAAAGATTTTCAACTGTGGAAAAATATGAATAGAGAATAAGGTAGGCCAGTAACATAGTGAGAGCAAGGAAAAATAGAAAGACTAACCAATATGTTACACTGGTATCCTGACAATAGCATGAAATCTTGAAGGAATATCACCAGTATTTGGGTGGACCTTCCCAACCCCACTGCCCCCATGAAGGAATTATAAGAGGACATGGAAAAGAGTCTGCAGAAAGATTAAAAAAAGAAATATTTTGCAATCAGCCTCTTTGAAGTACCTATACCAATTAATCACAGATCTATCAAAGTATCTTATAGTTACAAAGTATATGCTAGGGCTTATAAATTCAACATTTAAGATACATAATGGGTCCTACAAAATTTGACTTTGTATCCAAAGTAGAAGAGAATCCTATCATTATTACATGCTTTAAATAGTAAAGTTTAGTTAATACTCATGGTCTGTCTGAAAATAGACATTAGATTATTTTTAAAGACAGTAATGATGTCTTTAAAATTTGGCATTCCATTGTGTGTTTAGCACAATCCTTTGCATATAGTAAATGTTTACTTAATATTACATGAACCCTTCCTTTGCAACCAAACTTTCTCTTTGCTTAATGTCTTAAAGTATTTCATCTATGATCAACTATTTCCTTCAGTTTCACAGATTTCATTTTTATCTCCTCAACTAGAGGGAAGTGTCTGTATGTCTATATGAGGAATACCAAAAATAAATAAACAAATTAATAGATAAATAAATAAGAGCCTCTATCATCAAAGAACTTGCAGCTTTGTAAGAGAGAAAATACATAATGACTATTTCTCTATCCCCTATAATTACTTAATTCTGTTTGTATTATCTCATCATAGTACTTGGCAGAATGTTCTATATACAATGGATGCCCATTAATAGTTGATGACTACTACAGTACTCTGTTAGAGTAAATGACCAATCAAAACTTCAGAGAACTGATGAAGTAGCATGCCACCCCCAAGTGTCAGTCTAGAGGTGTGGAATGAGACCTACCTACATTTTTAGATGGGGACATTGTGTTGGTTTATTATGTTTGACTGATTATGAAGTACAGAGAATGGCCTTATATTTCTAGTCATAAATAACTACTTATAGCATATGGGAAGGGGGTGGGTGGGTGAGAATCAAGTATATAAATCTAAAGCCCAAGAAAGAAAAGAAAGGAGATAAGGATTCATCTTTATATTAGAGAAATATTCACAGGATTTTGTACCAGCAAAGGGCCCTGGGTCTCACACACACTTCAGTGGTGAAAGTGGGGGAAAGGGAAAACGAGAGAAGGGGAGAGAGAGAAGTTGCTATATGACCCTTGTCATATTTGCTGCACCCTAGACCAACCCCAGGATCCTTTCTCTCATGGCCCCAGTCACATTTTAGAGACTGCACAACTCCAATTCATAGGTTTCCTGGAATCTTCATTCTTATTCATTCATCAGTACATTTATCCAGCCTATAGGAATTCCCCCTTACCATAAAGGAGAAAGATGATCTTTTCATCTCAAGAGGGAAAAATTAATATCCAATTCCCCTTGAGGTCCAAGGGGACAAAGTGCACAAGGGGGATAGGAAATGAAACCACTGAACAAGTAAAAGAAATGAGAAAGAAGTTCTGAGATCATTCAGCAAAAAAAGCTTCCCATGCCCCAAAGCAGGCTCATACGCTAACTTTAAATTACAGAAGAGAAAATACCATAAACCAACTGGGCCATGAATATAGAGAACAGAGTAGATATGGATCATCCCTTTATGTTTTTAGAAAGTGTCTAATAACATGATACAGTTCACAGAAAACAACAGTTAATCTGAATTTAGGAGCTCACACTGATCCCCTCAGTGAGTTGGAAACCATGTAGTGGATAAAGTTGTAAATTTATCATGAAGTTTTGAAGTTCTGTGCTTTCTGGGATCACACACTAAGGACAGAATATAAATAGAAGTAACATTTTCCCATCAAATACATTGTTATGAATTCTGTTTAAGTTCTAAGTATCAGGTACATTCAGCAGTTGTTTGGGTTCACCTAGCATACCAATTGCCATCATTTAAAACATTGTTTCTATGATAAATATGTTATGAGCTACAACATTTGAAGTCTTGTACCTTCAAAGGGAGCTCCCAGATATGAAATATGCAGAAATAATAAATTTTTGAATAGGTCATTGGTTACTTAAAAAGGCAAGTTCTTATTAGGCTATATTCAAATGGTAGAGTTGTTTATCATAGAATGAACTAAGTAGGAGTACATATGTACACATACACACACAAGTATATCTATTAAGTCCTTCTATGGGATAAGCAGGTTCTTAAGGACAAAGATCTAAACAAAACAAAAAAACCCCAACACTTGCCCTTAGGGTGATTATATGCTACTTGGTAGGCTTATTGTGTATAAAAATAAGCATTATATGAAGTAAACTGAGGTGGAAAGAACACTGACAAATGAGAGGATAACAACCCCAGACAGAAAAGGAAGCACTTGCGCTGAGACTTGAAGGATGACAAGGATTCTCAAAGGTAGAGATGAGGAGAGTATATCCCAGGTATAGAACATGGCTTATGCCAATGTCTGAAGGCAGAAGATGTCCATCTAGAATTCTGAAATCATGAGCTAGCATAAGGTAGTGAAAAGAGCACTGGATATAGAATCAGAAGACCTGAGGTTGAGTACCAGCTCTACCACCTATTATGTGACCCTGGGTAAGACCTTGGACAATTCTTTTATCGGCCTCACCTTCCTCACCTATAAAATTAGAAGGCTGAACTAGATTACTTTTAAGGTCCCTCTTCTAGCTCTCAATCCATGATCCTGTGAATTTTATAATCTTTAGTTACTAGTAAAGTCTAATTTTATCATTTTCACTCAAATAATATATTTGAATGGAGCTGTATGGATTTTGCATACCCAACAATTCAACAAAATTATTTTGAGACAAATTAAAAACATGGCAAAAAGCATAATATACTTAAGATGCAATTCTCAATGTGGGGTTATATAAATGAAGACAAAGAATTTTAGACTTGGAAAGAACCGGGGATGACACCTAGCATAATCCATACAAAATCATTAATTCCTTCTATTAGGTCTATGATATGTGGTATTTAGCCTTTCCTAGAAGATCTCCAGAAACAGAGAACTCAATATCAAGATAGACCATTCCAATCTTGGAAAACTCTAGTTATTAGGAAGTTTTCATTTAAGTTGAGTCCAAATTTGACTTCTAATTTCCACTCCAAGGTCATTCTGACCTCCAAGGCTGAATGGAACAAAAATAATCTCTCTTCTATATAAGGTTCTATGGGAGGAAGCAGTAGCCTAACCCCCTCTCCCCATGAAAGTTAGGCTGATTTGTTGTTGTTTGGTTTTCTGAAAAAGAATTGAAACCATCATTGAGAATTGATTGGCTCAAGGGTTAAAGGCTCAAGCTGTTGACAACATTTCCTGGCTGCCTGAATATAGAACAACCTCGAAGAACTTCAGAAATTCTCTCAGATGCTTGGCAGACCATGATGAATAACTTGGGCAAGGAAGTTACACTCAATTAAATCAAGTCAATGTCTTCAGTGCATAACCTTGTTAAATATCCTTATAGCTAAGCATTCCCTCCTCCTAGATTTTGTCCCATATGTAGAACTGCATAATGGATATTTCCAATTGGATGTTCCATGTTCATCAGAACCCCAACAGGCTCGAAAACTGAACTCATTTTTTTTCTAAAATTACCTCTCCTTCTAATTTTCCTACTTTGGACAATCATCAATTCTTAAGTCACCTAGGTTTGCAACCTAGGAGTCAAATCATCCTCAATTCTTGATTCTCCCTCACTCCTCCTATCTACTCAGTTGTCAAAGTTTATCAATTCTACCTCTGTAACATCCATCTCTTTCTCTCCCCTTATACCACAACCACCCTAATTCACAACTGATTCTAGAATCAATGCATTATTTTCCAGAGATACAGACTACAGGCATGGAATTCTGTATATACTATCAAACTCATTCTTCTTTCTTTTTTTTTCTTATTCTTTATTAAAAGGGATATCTCTGGAAAACAAAAAGTTGGGATGACAGCTACATAATGAAAACAGCAATTTTTTTTAAAGACTCAATGTTATTTTTGCTCTTAAAATGGATGTATTTGAGGTTAGAATCTTCAGTAAAGCAAAGTATTTGTAAACTATAAAGAACTATAGAATATGAACTACTATTATCTAAATACCATATAGAGGAAAATAAGTTTAAATAAAAAATAAAAGGAAAAAAATAATCTGCAGTGGTGCAAATTTAAAATTGCTACAGTTTATTATAAATAGGATAAAACAATAAGCCTGTAAACACAGAAGAATTTCTTGCCTAAATATCACATGTCACTGTGACTGGGTTAACAATGCATGTCACTATTCCAGTGTCAGAAAACTGAACTCCATTCCCTCCCCCACATGATCATTATTCATCAGAGGCAAGAATAATCACAGACAACTGGTATGGTCAGGAAGGGACTTATACAGAAGAAGGGCCTTGAAGTAAGGATGAATCAATGGGAAAAGAAGAAGAAGAGTCATTTCAAGCAGGGGAAGAGAGGAACATTGAAGAAAGACCAGATGACCATTTACCACTGTGGTAACTCTATAGCAATTCTTAGATACAGGATGAACAAATTAGCCTCCGGGGTCCATCCCCATGCAAGATCCTATAGATCTCATTTGAAGTTTTTTCACACATGATTCTCCTAAAAGTCTATCACAATCATTTTTTTACCTAGTTTTTCTTTATCAGATCTCTAATACTACTGCTAATACTACAACCACCACTACCACCACTTTAAACAAACAGATTTTTTCTCTAATAAAGATCCTCCATTTCCCCCAAACTTAACTTTCTTCTTACCCTTGAAGTACCTGGAATTAGTATTTAATTAGAAGAGAAGTTTTCAAAAAATAAGAATGATGTTCAGGTTTAAGGGATGAGAGGTTTAAGAAAAGGAA
This sequence comes from Petaurus breviceps papuanus, assembly GCF_028583685.1. NCBI lineage: Eukaryota > Metazoa > Chordata > Mammalia > Diprotodontia > Petauridae > Petaurus > Petaurus breviceps. The sequence continues at coordinate 10,807,492 of NW_027185665.1, read as the reverse complement.
AGAAATCACAAAGATAATTGAGAGGAAAGTTATGCTTTATAGATAGATAGACAGATAAAAACCAAAGTAAAATCAACACTTGATTAACAAGATTAACCAGAGCAACAAGGAAGGAACTCCACCTCATCTTCATCAAACAAGACTGAATCAGCAATAAGAAAGGAGAATAATGGCAAGGAAGATACTGATATTTTCATTATTACGTCGCCTTCATCCCTTCTTCCATTTTCCAGAGATAGCCCTCATAATAAAATAAAAAAAGAAAGAAGAATGAGTCTGATAGTATATATAGAATTCCACGCCCATAGTCCCCGACCTCTGCAAAACAATATAGAGTACATCTAGATTCAATATATATTCTCTTGAATTCTAATTTAATTCTATTTAGCATTAATCCAACTATTTGTTAACTCAAATTAGAAATATAAATTTGCATTCTTATCAAGCCCTGCTTTTAGATAATATGCATTATTTGAAACTAAACTATGTCTCCCTGATAGTTTAATTATTAAAAACAAGATCTTCATCACATTTTATTATCTTTCCCTACTAAAAATATGTCTGTTTAACTCTTTGATATCTGGGGGGGAAAGTATAAGAACACAAAGTTATATACATGTGGCAATATGAGCAGTTTTAAACAATATTTTTATAATACACTCTATACCCACATACCTACAGAAAATGTGATACAGTATAAAAAGTACAGGGCTGGAAGCCAAGTAATCTGAACTCTTATTCTGGTTCTACTACTAATTAGGACTGTGACCTTGAAAGTCACCTGTTCTTTGGTTTTTAGTTTGTACTTCTGTTAAATAGGGACAATATTTCATTCCATGCTTCACAGGGTTTTGAGGATTAAGAAAACATGCAAATACTTTGAAAAATATAAAGCATATATGAAAGTTTTTAAAATACTCTGAATTACACAGTCTGGGCTTTTGTTTTCATCAAGTTCAATAGATAGCTTATTGATTTTCCTAGGGCTTTCCCCTAATTCTAATAGCAAATAGTAATAGGTTGCTCCCTTCACTCATTTCAAGGTAACAAAATAAAAAGCAATGATGATGTGTATTCATGTGTATTTTAAACTTACTCTCACACTAACCCCGTCTTCTCTGTTTCATTACTCAATTTATAGTATTATCTCGTGAACTTAATTTAAATGTAACTTACTATCACACTAAGAGTTGAACAGAGAAGTTTTGTTTATTCAATAACTTGTCACTAAATTGAAAAATATGAGTTGAAGAGGTTGAGAAAAAAAGGGTCTACTTTATAGTTCTTCCCCAAATTACACCACAGCTCCCCACACAGAGTGTTTTCAATAAGTCTAATGCCTGACAAAGTTGAGCCTCTCATCTATCCATATAGATAGTGATAGTATAAAAACACATACATACACACACATCCCACAACCATATTAAATAGATCAAATAACATAAGGGCTTTCATTACTCTGATTGATGCAATGAAAAACCAGAATTATAGAGGCCTAATGCTAAACCATTGATAGAAAAGGTATCAAGTGAGACACACATTTTTCCAAATAGCCAATATTAGGATTTGGTTTGTTTGATCCTGTATGTTTTGTTATAAGAATTTTGTTTTTCTCTTTTTTTCCCAATGGGTTGGACAGTGGGAGGAAAAAGGTGGATAGTGACAATATTCCATTGTTTTTAAAGTAAGAACAAAAAGGCTAGAAGAAATCACACAAGTAGGACAACTCTGAAAGCTAATGTTGAATTTATTATATGTTTGAAAAGAAAAGTTCTATGTCATAGAAATTCATAGTTTCATGTATAATCATCTTTTCTACATGTCATATGAAAATACTCATTTTAATTAGTAATAAAAAAGAAAAAATGGGGAGAAAAGAGTTTTCATTCAGGGCATATAAACAGTTTTTCATCTATTTCCCTATTTTTACACTAAAATAAAATAAAAAATTAATTTTTACACTAAAATAAAATTAAAAAAACAAACCACGCAGTAGAGATTTACTCAAAAATCTCATCAGTTTTGCAAATCTGAAAAACTGCTGGTTGTTATTCACAATAGATGCATTTCAGAGTTGATCTGAAAACGAACTTATACCAAGCAAATCAAAACTTTTAATTAGAAGGTCCCTTTCTCACCATTGCAAAGTTCCTAAATTTTTCTTTATGTTTTTCTTTATTTAACAAACATCAAACAAGATGAACATTTTCGTATATACTAAAAAACAGAAAGAGGGGTTTATACATGAAACTGCGAATCTCTGCTGTGCAGAACTTGCTTTTCATCCCAAGCAAACAATAAATTCATTATATACCCTTCAAGACTGTCCTATTTTCCTGTGATTCCTTGTGGCCTTGCTTCTTTTCTCTTCTACACTGCCCCTATTTGGAAAAAAAAAGGAAGGGAAAAAGAGAAAGACTGAGGATAGATGACAGGAAGGACCTTATCAGGAGTGTATTAAGCAAAACAAATTCCCACATTGGCCACGTCCAAAAATGTGTATTTCATTCTGAATCTTGAGACCACTGACTTCTCTGTCCGAAGGTGGGTAGTATTCTTCATCACTGATCCTCTGAAATCCTGGTCATTACACTGATCAAAATTTTTAAGTCTTTCAACATTGTTTTTTTTTTCATTATTTGTTCTTACTGTATACATTTTTCCTGGTTCTTCTCACCTCATTTTTTTAAAACTCGGTTGTTTTTTTTTGCTTGGGGGGGGGGGGCAATTGAGGTTAAGTGACTTGCCTAAGGTCTCATGGCTAGTTTTTGTGTTTAAGTATCTGAGGCCGAATTTGAACTCAGGTCCTCCTAACTCCAGGGTAGGTGCCCTACTCACTGTGCCACCTACCCACCCCCTCACCTCATTTTTAATAAACGCTCCTGAACTAATATTTTTAAAGTTTCAATTTATAGCTAAGAACAAGGTAATCTAAAGAGCTTTATGTTTTGTATTTCTCTTTTCATTAATCTGAATTCTGTTAGAGGTACACCTATATGGATTTGTTGGATTGTGAATGAGAATGGGTTGGAAGTTGGGTTTTAATTTGATTCTAATATGACCAATTTTAAAACTAACGGAGAAAATTACTTATCAATGGCATACTGAACCTTGATACTGCTTCCTGTCATAGAATTTCTGAATGTATTTATCATGGTCTATTAAATTATGGAAAATAAGCATTCCTCGTGAGTGATCTAAATATTTTTGTCCAGAATACAATTAAGTTTGGAAAAGGGAAGTTGAAACTTCAATAAACTGAGAGAACACAACTTAGAAAGAAGCTAAAATGCATGAAGAAAGAAAGACAATAAAATGGTATTCTGAGTTTGCAGGATCTTCGGTCTGTTAAAGAAAATGGCCAGAGTGGGGCAGCTAGGTGGTGCTATTAATAGAACACGAGCCCTGGAGTCAGGAGGACCTGAGTTCAAATCCAAACTCACACACTTAACTCTTACTAATCATGTGACCTTGGGCAAGTCACTTAACCCCAATTGCCCTGCTTTCCTCCCTCCAAAAAAAAAAGAAAGAAAAAAAAATAAAATGCCCAGAGTAGCTAAGAAGCTTCATCTGAGCAAATGAACATGACCCTGTGACCCCAAGTTGCTGACAATGCCCTCTTGTAAGAAGTTAACTAAAAGAAAGCAAATTGATTGGTAAGATTATATTCTACTTCCAGAACTCTTCACTAAGTTTATAGCAGTTATTTTTTTCTAAAGCAATCGGGGTTAAGTAACTTGCTCAAGGTTACATGGCCAGGTGTTTCTGGGTGTGGTGCTGAGTATCAAAGCCCAGATTCGATCCCCAGGTCATCCTGACACTGGGGCCGGTGCTCTTACTCGCTGAGCCACCTGGCCGCCCTATAGCAGTTATTTTGATAGTAACTCATGTTTTTTTTCTTATTTTTAAACAAGGCTCCTTTTACATTACTCTTGAAAATCCACTGAACATGCTAGACTAAATAATGGGCAGCTCCCCTGGCAAAAGTTTTTCAGAAAGTTCATGCTACAATTTATTACAAGTTAAACTCACACCAAGTTGTAACAGTCATTTACTCCCACAGAGATAAGTGAGCCCGGAGCATGTAACAGAAGAGTCAGTATACAGGAAGGCAATGAAGATGAGAGGGCATGAAGGCAGACTAGGCTTGGTAAAGAAACTACAGCAAGACTTAGAGAGGGGAAGGTCTGAAATAGCTGTTATGTGGAGTGTTACAGGGAGTTACTACAGTCTTGAAAACACTTCTGTTTTTTATGAGCCTAGTCTTTCTGTCAACCATGTCCAACCTAATCTTTCTGTCATGAACCTTCCCTCCTGACTGGTACCTCTCCCCCTCTCCACAAACCTGTAAATCTGAAAAAAAAAAAAAAAAAAAAAAAACACATGCTAAAAACATACATTTCAAGCTAGAAGCTTCCAGGTTCCTAGCTAATTAATGGCTCTCTACCTATGACTTCAGGGTTAGGATCCAATGACACCTACCTGAGCAGTTCCTCTACCCCTCTCCCCTATACAGGCACCTGAGCAAGCCTGACAGGAGTGTTTTAGACACTAAAACTTCTCAAGTTGCCCCAAAGCACAAACCCAGACTACCTCTTCTCACCATAATCTAAACACCATGATGCCCAAGGATCCCTGGTGATCTTCCTGACTGTAGTCCATCCTCATTCCTTCCGTACTGAGAAGGCACCATACTCCTGGTCCCTCAGTGTGGGGAGTTCATTGGACTACTCAAGCACCCTTCTATTGTTCCCACCTCCCAATCCTTCAGATTGAAACGCATACCTGCTTTTTAAGGCCTTTTCTTAAAGATGACAAATAAAGGGCCTTTTAGAAGCAACTGAATCATGTAATTTTTACATATAATTTATATATAATTTTTCTGTGGAGTCCTTTTAGTCCCAGTAACATATTCTATCAATTGGTACCAGTGAGCAGGGCATTTTTACAGATAGATTAAACAAAGTAGTATTGTTTTGTCAAGTATGGGTAATGTTTGTCTCTCTCTCTCTCTCTCTCTCTCTCTCTCTCTCTCATTCTCTCTCCCCCCCCCTTCCTTCTTCCCTCCCTCCCTCCTGTTTTCTCACTAATATTCTTTTTTTCTAATATGGCAGTACTGGAACAACGGAAGTAAAAATAGAAGTGAGATGTCCAGATATTGAGGGCATTATTTTAGAACTGTCCTGTGCTTTCTGCAACTTTCCCCCATGATTCCCTGAACCCCAAAGGAGAACTCCTTCAACATTAAGAGACTTGCTAAATCGGCCACCTCAATAATTGTCCAATATAACAACCTCACTCATTGTTAGGATTATAGATAAGATTGACTATTGTTGTAAACCCCTTCAAGACCCAGAAACAACACAGACAGGATTTGAGAGATGAAAAAAATTGCTATGAAGTGACTGTGGTCCAAATAAACTTAGATAACAAGAACTAACACTTGTAAATCAATTCATCAAACATTTAGTGGGTGCCATTCCCACTTAGCTATCATCCTAAATCATTCCTCTTTTTTGTGGGTGAACATCCTGTATATAGTTTGTTTAGGCATCCTAATTAGAGCATAAATTTCTTGAGAGAGGAAAGATTGTTTGCGCTTTAGGATTTTTTTTGGGGGGGTTGCCTTTTTTGTATCCCCAATCCTTAGAACAATTTCTGTTATATAATAGGTGACTTGCTTTCTCTTTGCAACAGCTACACTAAGCCCTGGGGAGACAAAGACAGAGAGGCAGCATTACTATGTTGGCAAAAACACTATAATCTGAGTTAAAATCTGGGTTTAACTCTCAATTCTTGTGACAGTAATGGCAATTAAAGATTCCCCTGTATTGGCTTGGTTTTCAAATTGATTGTGTTAAAACCCAGAGCTTGTTAATCCCACCTGTGGGATGGACTTGTTGATGTGAAAAGAAAGTCCTGAACTGGGAGGAGCTGGTGATGTAGATTTGGAGAGACAAGAGAGAGGCAGAAGAAACTTTTTGGAAGCAGCACTTGTGGAGAGAGAGAGGCTAAGAGAATTGCTGGTGGCCGCTTTGAATTGCCCTGGACTTTTGAGACCTGCCCCCTGAGCTGCCAAGGACTGAGGAGACATGGCTGTTTTGCTGGTACTTTGTCAGTCTGTTTTGATGTTATTTTGCTAGATTTGTCCACTGGTGAAAGACAGTCCTTTTGTTGAAGAAGTCCTGGAACCTGGCTGTTCACTAAGAAGCCCTGAGACTGTCCTGCAGACAGAGAGTGAATACTGTCCACTGGTGAAGGACAGTGCTGTTGTTGCAGGGGTCTGGAGACTGTCCTGCAGACAGAATGAATACTGTCCACTGGTGAAGGACAGTGCTGTTGTTGCAGGGGTCTGGAGACTGTCCTGCAGACAGAGTGAATACTGTCCACTGGTGAAGGACAGTGCTGTTGTTGCAGGGGTCTGGGAGCCTTTCTGTTGGTTCAGAAGCCCTGAAGGAGGATTTTCTTGTTGTATGTTTACAGAAATCCTGGGAGAGGGCTTTGCTAATGTGTTCAGGGGTTCTAGGACTGTTCTACAGACAGAGGATAAATTCATGAAGGGACTGGCAATGTATCTTATGGCCTTGCTAAGCCTTGTCTCCCCAGGAACTAAGATTGCTGAGAACTTGCCTGGTGTCAAGATGAAGAAAAGACCTCCATTTGGGTATTAAGTGCTGTGTTTAAACTTGATGTAACTCTGGGGTAGATTCAATTGTGATCCAGGGGTGGGGAACTTTTGACCTTATGTTTGGAAACTAATCTCCATTTGAGAAGAGGGGCTTTGTGGTGGAATAAATGAAAGTATAGCCTAGGGGTGGAGAAGTATTTAGAACAGAGACTTTGTAATTGATTGAATGATTGGAAGGTCCTGGGGTGGGGTAGTGCTTGGAGATTATTTAAATCACACTTAGTAAATGCTGTATTTGGAATGATGTCATGTTTTGACCTTCTCTGTTCTTGGTTTGTCACTGAATAAAATGGAGAGCACCTATGCTGGTATTTTGAACCTGGGAAGTTGCCTTTCCTTGGCAATTACATTACAATTCTCCACAGTCTGAATGCAGGCTGGAAATTTTACCTCTTTGGGCCTCAGTTTCATTTAATGTAAATTAGAATAATTGTTCAGCTATATTTCCCTTAGATAGCCAAATCACCTGTACTCTAAGAATTATCATTTACAGACATATGTGACTTTTTGGGCACAAAGCCCTTTATTATATCATTTGATTTATAACAACAAATTATGCAGACAATGAAACTGAGACGCTGAGGTAAAGTCCTATAGCATTTGTACCCCTCTCCTGTGTTTCTTGGCAGCTAGGATGGAGTAGATAGAGTGCCAGGCCTGAAGTCAGGAAACTTCATCTTCCTGATTTTAAAACTGGCTTCAGACACTTACTAGCTGTGTGACTGTGGGCAACTCATTTAACCCTGTTTGCCTCTGGAAAATGAGCTGGAGAAGAAAATGACAAACCACTCTAGTGTCTTTGCCAAGAAAATGCTGAGTGAGATCACAAAGACTAGACATGACTGAAATGATTGAACAATAACAATGCCCTTACAGGATGGTTGTGGAAATTAAATGTGATGATGTATGCAAAGCATCTGTATCCCCTGAAACATTAAACCAATGTCAACTATTGTTTTTGTTACTGTTTTCTTGTTTGCTTCCCCCTCCCCTGCTTTATTGAAGAATTTTTTCCATAATATTGTTGAGACAGAAGATATATACCTAAGTCTAGGAGAACCACCAGCTATCTGAATAAATGTAAGAGGTGGCCCTTACTCAAAAAGTGATAGGGGACCCATCAGCTGAACATGCTACTAACTAAGAATGAGATCCCAATTTACCAAGTACATACAGCCTCTTCAACTTACAACTTGGTCAATAATTTAGGTTTAAAAGATAAATAAGAGAAGGGATCAAGATGGCGAAGTAGAAACAGAACTTCCATGGGGCTCAGGCTCCCACCTCCTCCAATTCATGTAAAAGGTGACTCTGAACAAACTTTGGAGCTACAGAACCCACAAAATGACCCAGAGAAGCTAACCTCCTGCTGAGGACAGCCCAGCAGGCCGGTGCAGTGCTCTGGGAGCCGACCCAAGCCGGAGGTTTTAGCCTCAGGGAGGGAATGACCAGCCATAGGCTGGAGGGACTTCAGATCACCAGCAGCTGTGGCGGTTTCCAGAATTATCAACACATAGATGCTAAGGACAAAGTGAGAGGTCAGTGCAGTGTGGATTTTAGGATCCAGTAGTTTGGGAGTGCGGTGGGCCTTTGCCCCCGATACAGCCATCCCCACATGGAAGCTTCAGCTCTTGGCCTGCAGACTGTAGCAGGACCAAGCAACCAGTCTGAGGGGTAATCGCTCTTGCTTTAACCTGCTTGGATCTGGATTGCGATCTAGGGTGGAGGTGCTGGGGTGTGTTACCAGCTTGTCAGAGTATGTGGAGGCTTCAGAGAGGGCACCCAACTAATACCTTCGGCAGCTGAGAAAACCTAAGCATTTGGTACGAAGCTCCCCTGTCTGGTGGCAGAGTCCTACTGTGGCAAAAAGCCCAAAAGCAAAAGATAAATAAAGAAGATGGGAACAAGAGCACGTAACTATAGATAATAACTATAATAGATAAAATGTACATAGTGCTTTAAGCTTTAACATATATCATCCCATTCTATCATTACAACCACCCTAAGATATAGGTGCTATGATTGTCCCTACTTTGCAGATGAGGAAAACAAGTCTAAGACAGGTTAAGTGACTTGCCCACAATCACGAATCCAGTGGTGAGAGAAGATTGGAACTCAATTCAAGTATTCCTGATTCTAGGTCATCCAAGGCTCTCATCGTTATACCACCTAGTAACACAACTGGCTCATGATGCCTAAGTGATGAATAGCAAAGAGTAATAAAATTCTGTAAGAAAGGTTCTAGGAGCTCTAAAGCCCAAATTGACATCTTTCCTTCTTGCCACCATTTCAATCCAAACATGTCCAAAATCCAATTTACCTTAGCAAAACCAAAAGCCCCAACATAATCCCATTATTTCTGTCAATGATTCCATCATCCTGCAAGACACCAAAATAAATGGAGGTGGGTAATGAATGTTCTCAGCCAAACAAAAAAAAAGAGCTTTTTTATATTTTTCTGGGTGCAAGAAGATCCAAAAAGGACTATAATTGCCTAACGATGCATTTAACAACCATAACAGGATAGTCAGAAGGCAAAACTACTCGACTTGTGAAAGGATCATAGAGTTAAGAGTTGAAAGGGACCTGATACGTCATCAAATTCAACTCCTTCATTTTACAGATGTGGAAATGAAGACCCAGAAATATTCAGTGACTTGCTTAGGTTACACAGGTAGCAAGTAGCAGAACTGGAATTTAAGCTTAGGTCCTATGACCACTAGCATTCTGCTCTCTCACTCATTTCCTGCTGCCTCCCTACGTATTTTACTTATTTTCTTTTCCAAATAGAAATCAGGCAAATAAAGCTAGACAATGGTTAAAGTGAAAATTATTTGCAGGTTTTAATAGAGGTAAAAATATGACAATGCAACCAAAAAGCTAATATTATCCTAGATGACACTGATGGAGGCAACGCGTCCAAAGGGAGAGAAAGAGGTGATGGTATTCTTTCCTGTCAGACTATGCCTAATCCATTACATTTAATTAACAGTACCACACGTGCAGATAGGAAACTGACACAGTGAAGGAGGAAAAGCATGATGGCATGCAAGCCTTAAAGTGCCAGAAATTATTATTTTAGCAAAGGAACTAAAGAACCTGCCATAAAAGAATCTGTTGAAGGAACCAAGAGAACATAAGACCTAGAGAAGACAAGATAGCTGCTTTTAAGTATGTGAAAGGCTGCAATGTGGAAAAGGTACTCAATTTGTCTTTTAACAACAGAGGGCAGAATTAGAAGGAAAAGTAGAAACTACAAAGAGCAGAATTTGGCTCACTTTGAGGGGAAATTTCTTAATAATTACAGGTATCCAAACATCCATTAGATTCTATTGGTAGTGGGCTCCACATCACTAAATACCAAAAAGGGAAATATAGATGACCATTTAACTGTTAGAGTGTTATAGAGTGGATTTTAACGCCAATATAGGCTGCATTGGAAAACCTGTTACCCCTTCCAACTCTAAAATTCTGTATTATCTATACTATCTCCAGTTCTGACCTTTCTTATGAGTTGAAATACCACATTTCTTCTTATGCACTAAATATTCCCATTTGACTATCTTGTGATCATTTCAAACCAAGCATGTCTAAAATAAAATTCACCTTAGCAAAACCAAAAGCCCCAATATAATCCCATTATTTCTGTCAGAGTTTCTACCATTCTCTAAGACAACAAGAAAGGGAGTACTTCAGTCCTCCTTCCCCTAAAGTCCCACTATACAAGGTAATCACCATATCCTGTTAATTCTTCATTAATATCTTTCCTATCCATCTGTTTTTCTGTTCCTATGACTATCACTCTAGTCTAAACCTTCATCACCTCACAATGGCCAAAGACCATAAATTGGGACACTAGATATGTAATCCTAATTCGACATTACAAGTAGTCTTCCTAAAATACTGCTTTGCCCTCCTAAAATTTTTTCAATAGTTTCCCATTTTCTACTGAATAAAATGCAATGTTCTATATGTCAGGTTTACAGATACATCATGGAATGGTGGAAAGACTGGTGGATTAGGAAACATTCCAGGCCTTCCTTGGATTCTGCCATTAGCTCTAAGACCTTGAGCAAGTCACTCAATCTTTCTGAGCTCTGGTCTTCTTAGCTATAAAATAGGGATAAAAGTTACTTTTCCTCAAGATGAGAAAGTTTACCTGCTTTGCACAGATGAGAGATCATGGGTATGAAATATTGCAAAGACTTGACTGATGTGCTGACTAGATGTAATGAGTTCCTCCCCCTCCCCCCTTTTCTTTTTATTCTTGGTTACAAGAGACACCATACTGGGTAATGAAGAGGAGAAAGGCAAACCTGGAAATAAGGGTGATGTAAAAACATAGATGTCAATAAAGGTTAAAAAAAGGATGAAAAGAAGGAGGAGGAAAAGAACAAAACCTGCCTATTTCACCGGATTGTTGTAATACACACACATATACAGATATTATGTTATATAATACACACACACACACACACACACACACATATACATACATATATATATATATAAAGAATGTGAAAGTGCTTTGAAAACTATAAAGTTTAGTTATAGTATTAATCCACAGGCAAAAATATAAAGTTTACACTGGTAACATTTTATACTACTCTTGTTAATGTCATTAAAATCAAATTTTAGAAATATGGCTTCAGAGAGAATGAGGAAATTTACTTTTCCTATTTAAAACAAGGAATATAATACTCTCTATGGTACTGGATGCATAAGCTAATCCATTTCTTAAGAAATATAAAAATGCAATAAAACTCTTCTGGAAATAACTGGCAGAACAGAGTGCCTTTGAAGGGAATGTGGTTGGAATTTCTAGCACTGACTAGGATGTTTCTTGGTAATAAAATTTTAATACATAAATCCTGGGCCAAAGATTTCTTATAGATTATATTGCCCCCAGGTTGCTTATGCAGCCTGTACAGTTTCTACTAAGAACATACATTTTAAAAGCTTGGTTTCTGATAATAAATTAAAGTTTGACATTCTTTTATATGAGAGCAATACAAATATAAAAGAAAACAAAAGGATACTTAAATGGCTTAGCCCCAGTTTTAAAAATATTTCCCCATTTAAAAAATTAATACAATTAAAACTATGTAAGGATTTTTTTTGTAATCTAGGATAAAAAATATTTGTGATGTGCTACTACACTCAACAAAGCAATCAAGAAATAGAAAAAACACTAAATTTCTACTCCTTTAAGCTAAAAATACACGTAACAACAATATCAAAAGCATTGACTCTCAGTTGAAGATCTATGAAATGAAAAAAAATAACATGTCAGGAAGAAAAATGTCAAAACAATGAGCATGGAATAGAATGAATTCTTTCTGAATTTACAAAGAAAAATTTGGAAAAATGTTCTTCAGGGTACTATGAAATTGGTAAATATTCTAATAGTATCGCTAATATGATTAAAATTCCAATAGATTTTTCTGATTTGGATATCAATCAACCCATGACAGTTAAACTGTTCATTAAAAATGCCAATTGGCGCCATATTAAAATGATTGTTGCAAAGCCTACTAGTAATACACAAAATACTTTTCTGAACTACTCAGTATGGATATTGTCATTAATTGTTATTTAATAACAAAGATCAAATCATCTTAAGCAATATGTCCAACACTGGCTGGCTACTTACCCAACTATGTTTTATAAATATGATATCTTGAAATTAATCTCCTTAGATGTAAATAACAAACAAAACACAGCTAGATTCTATTTAAGGCATTCTTTTTATATGACCTTATTTGATAACAATTTTTAGTCTTTCCAACTCTAGAACTACCAAAGTCACTGAACTGAACAGATTCATATTCTATCAATCTTTAAAATATTTACAGCATAGTAAACGTATAGCAAATTAGGTTACTACATGCTATTAACAACTAAGTGGTACAATGGATAAAAAGCTAGACCTGGAGTTAGGAAGACTTGAGTTCAAATCCTGATTCAGTCACTTATGAGATGTGTGGCCCTGGGTAAGACATTTAACTTGTTGCCTCAGTTTCCTTATGTGTAAGATGGGGATAATAATAGTTCTTACCACACAAGGTTATTGTGAAGATCAAATGAGATAATAATCATAAAGCCCTTAGCTTAGAGCTTGGCACATAACACTATAGAAATATTAGTGATTATTATTATTGCCGCTTAATGCAAAGTCTGGCAGAATTACTTTATTATTTGAATAATTATTTACAACTGAATAGCTTCAAAACCACTCATGGGAAAACAATTATACCACAAGTCTGGAAATCTAAATCCCAGTCTGTGCCTTCATATTCAAATCCTTTAAGGGAGTTTTGTTTCCTGCTTTCCATCTCATCTCATAGAGTGAAGGACCTTGATTAGTCAAAAAAGTAATCATTAAACTATGAGAATATAAAACAAAACAACATTTAATTCAAATGCTCAATGAGTTAAAAAAAATTTTCCCTGAAGGAACTTAGCACCTATCCAATAGTTCAATTCAATAAATTTTAAAAGTATCAAAGTCAAATTAAGGAAGGGGCTATTTATGTATGTCCTAGTACTTACTACCTGAACAACAAGAACTCACTATCCTTTATTTTCAAGTAATGTAATGGGAATGCAAATTTGGAAGATCTTCCCTGCCCCTAGGCTAAAGTGCACCCTGAAGCCTGGGGTGGGAGGCTTGTTTTTCAGTAGATACTTCTTGATTGGCCAGTGAGTCAATAAGGTTGTTACATTCTCTTGAGCCAGGAGAAGGCTATATAAGCCCTGATGTGTAGCTTTGTTTTGGGGGCTCACTTTGAGAAGTATTCTGTGATTTGATCTATATTCTGAAAAGCCGTTGTCCAGAGTCCCCCCGGCTTTGAAAAACCCAGATGTTGACTGGGTATGGATGTAATGGTTGGACAGTTTGGAAATCTGTCTACTTGATCTGTTTCTGTCTTGATAATTCTGCCTGTATGCTTTGAAGTTCGGGGTGCTGACCTTTTTCCCCTGAACAAGGTAAACGATATATATGTCTGACTGATTAAAGTAAGCTTGCTAACCCATTTTGAGTTGCTTTCCTTTAACAAAGCAGATCCAAGAACCTGTATGGGCGGCAAACCCTGAGGACGTGCTTGGGGTGCTTGCCGCTACAAGTAAACACGTAAAATCTGTTTCTTCACCTGGAAAAAAATCATTTTTAAGGTTCTTTTCAGTTCAAATGCTATGAGCCAAAGATCTTTTACAATAAATTGTTACTGGTCAACCATTGGCTTCTGTTATAATTAATTTTAACTAGAATGGCTGATATAGGACAGAAAAAAACTATTAAAAAAAACACTAACAGAATAAATTTCCCTCCTCTTTCTGTCTTTTCCTATGCCAGCCCAAAATAGAGTCCTCTCTCTAACTTCAGATACTGAATAAGGAACTATCAAACAGTATCAACTTGATGTTTACACAGAAGATAAAGAAGGGGAAAAATAGATACTTGTCCTATGATAATTAAAGTTTAATATCCAGGGAAATTTTCTACCCAGAAAAGAAGCAGAGATAAAAATTAGGTAATAGTCCATACTTTAGAAGAAGTATTTTCCTCCATAGTTTTAATACTTCCTATCTACCCTGGGAAGAAAGGAAGATCAAAAACTCCAACATAAATTGATTACAAAATTTAGGGGTTTTTTTGGTATAAAGCCATGCTAAAGTCATCTTAAGATCTTCAAAATTATTCTTTAATTTCTCACTTCAGGATACCTATATTTTCAAAGCCATTTAAACATGATTATTAATGGTATCTAAAATTTATGGTTAAAAAATAAGAAAACATATATAAAGCACTTTGGAAACCTTAAAGCACTATATAAATGCTAGAAATTATTATCAGAAATACAATTATCACTAAATTTGTCTTTCAAATGACTCAAATACTCCTCATTTTGGTCGTGATCAAGACATTAGAGCTTACTGAATATGTTCTTGTAAGGAAAAGATGAAGATGGGAGTCTGTAAAAATAATATCTATTCTACCTAGGAAACCAAAATCTACAATCAAAAAGGTATTATTTAAAGATATCATTCCACCTTCTTTATCTTTTGGGCCTACTCCCCCTCCCTTAAAAGTAAAGTCTTACCCAATTATGTACCATAAGTCATTACTAAATGAAAATCTTTAGGATAGGAGAGGATTTTTAATCACCAAAAAGCCAAAGGAAAAGATGTTCAAGACTTTAGACAGTATCTGGAAAAAGAAAATAATCAGAAGAACTTTACCCAAGGAGACAAAGTTCTGAATAGTAGAATTTCTTCACTGTTGTAATGAACATACTAGATCCAGCCACCAGTCGTTTGATGACTATCACTATAGCAGTGGTCAAACGGAAGTTCAAAGCCTGGTACCCAAAAAATGAATGGCTCAAAGGAAAACCTAAGTGGTGACAAGAACCTAAAGGCACATGCAGGTACGCATCTTCTAGATTGGATGTGATACACTTACATGGCCCCTGTTGATTCTCTTGGGGACCAACAGTAAAGCAAGCTTAGACCTTCAATTCTGGAGACATCTATAGCAAGATGCTGATCCAATGTGGCTCCAAAGATCTTCTGTTTTCCTGGCTCACCTGAAGAGGAAAAAACACTACAGAGGATGTGGGAACTGGATTTCTTTATGTACAGCCTCTTCTAGAGTCTGAAAGTTTGGCCAAATCCTTATGAAGTCTGAAGATGAAAAATTTGAGGGACTAATGAAAACCAAAATTAAAATGAAAGGGTAGAATGAGACAACTGAATTTGGAAGGGAATGAAAGAGCAAAAGTCAAAGTTGTAAGTAAATCAGTACTTTCTGTTCCTTAGCTAGGAAGAAGCAGGAAAAAAGAGAACATAATTATTTATTGTTGTCTTTACCCCCCAAACTACCACTAAAAACTAATGAAGTAGCTAAACTTTTCAAACACCAACAGGAATAAAAGATCTCTCTAAACCTTTGAAAAGTCTCTGTCCTCTAGCTATGTGACATTATTACACAGTAAGTAGGCCTTTCTGTAAATAACTGCATATTTTAATTTCTGAGAATAGATTCTGTTAGTGAATAGCTGGATATAAAGATGAAAGGGAGTTTAAATTAAATTTTATAAAAAATGGAGGATGTACAGGAATATAATATATTGTTTTCATAAAAAAATTGTTTCATATAATTAAAGGGGATTTAATGAAATAAGGAATCAAAAGCAATCAGTTTTGAACATTAATAAGAAAGTCTTTTATTAAAAATAAATAAATTTTACATTTCACCCCCTTATGAAACACTATCCTTAGAAACTTAATATTTAAAAATGCAAATTCTAATGGGGAAGGGTGAAAGGGTATAACAGGCTAAAGTTGATATTCATTACTGTCAATCTATTAGAGTTTATATCTAAGTGGGTATCCTAAAAGCATTCCAATAGTAACATTAAGAAATTATATCCCAATAGCATGAAAACAAATTCCACAAAATATCTTTAAAATTCACTTTATATCTTTATTTTCTTATTTTTGTGTAGTTCTCTGGCATAAAAGACTTACTTACTTTCCAAACATAATGAAAATTAACTATTTTACTTGAATTTCTTCCAGTCATAATACTGAATCCTGAATTGTAAGGCTGCAAACTGATGACACCCTTACCTGACGTGGTTGTTCATTCATTCGTTGAGGGTCCGATTTTACTTTATTACTAGGATGGTTCGTGACTTTAGTTACAGGTTGTTTGAAAATAGATGCTGTCTGTCTAATTGGCAATGTTGTATTCAAATCTGGTTTACCCTGTAAATGCAAATATAATTCTTTAATAACAAAAGTAACACATATGAAGACAATCAAATTAGTTCATTGATTAGCTTGTGAAATGATTTACTGAAAAGAATACTAATCTTGAAATCAAAAGAACTGGGTACTAGATTCCACCATTATCTACTTGTTGACCTTTCTAAAGAATTTAACTTCTTCTGGACTTTGTTTTTTCCCATTGGTAAAAGGAGGGTTCTGAATCCTGATAGTCCTTCCAAGTCTAAATGTCTTAATTCTATGAAATATATATTCCAATGAAAATTATTTCAAATGTCCAAGTCAATCTTCTTGGCACTTTAAATACATTGAAATAAGCATACTTATACAGGGTGTCCCCAAAGACTTAGTGCAGTAAACTATACAGAGTTACAAAAATCCACAAAGGAAGGCTCCACCTGATATTTTTACTGTGAATGAAAGATTTTCCCCTTCCCTTTAAGGGACACATTTTGAACTAAAGAGCTAAAATGAGAGCAATGCAATGTGGGGCAAGGGGGGGCCAGAGGGGAAGGGAGTGCTCTTTTTTTTCCCCATTAACCAGTTTATCTTTCTTCCTGAGTTAAAAAAAATGCCTTTCTCCCCAACACTTTATACATGAAATACATTTATTGATTTCAAAAAACTGACAGCAATATCCAAGTTTACACATGCCTGTTTTCAAAAATCTTTATATATCTAAAATGCATTTACATATTTCATTTGAAAACCTAAATGTATGCAAGAGATATAGAACAGGGAGATAAAGATTACTTTTCCTAACTGAATCAAGGAAATTTTAAAAAATCAAATAAATTCAGTTAGGAAAAGTAATCTTTATCTCCCTGTTCTATATCTCTTGTATACAATTAAGTTTTCAAATGAATAATGTGTTTGCATTCAGTAAATTGATATGTCATGATTGAAACTGCTGTTTGTCCGGATTCCACAGCAATGGACTATAAACTATATTTAGAAATGGCTTCAACAAAAATTAAAGTTAATGGAAGGGGTAGATAGGTGGCGCAGTGAATAGAACACCAGCCCTGGAGTCAGGAGGACCTGAGTTCAAATCTGATCTCAGACACTTAACACTTAC
This sequence comes from Petaurus breviceps papuanus, assembly GCF_028583685.1. Taxonomy (NCBI): domain Eukaryota; kingdom Metazoa; phylum Chordata; class Mammalia; order Diprotodontia; family Petauridae; genus Petaurus; species Petaurus breviceps. The sequence continues at coordinate 10,789,931 of NW_027185665.1, read as the reverse complement.
TAGCCGTGTGACCTTGGGCAAGTCGCTTAACCCCAATTGTACTCCAAGAAAAAGCAAAAATAAATAGATAAATGAATAAATAAATAAATAAACTTAATGGAAAAATCTCAATTCACAATATTAGAACAGAAATATTTTTCTTAAATATCATTGTCTCCAGCACATCAATATACCGTTGGTAAGGCTATGATTTGAAATGATGAAATAAAAAGTCCATGGCCTCTGACTGACAGATTCCACTGCTAAGTTATACATACTCCCAAAGAACTCAAAGACAGAAAGAACAGTCCTGGATACATTATAATAGCCATAACAGTACTTTTTGTGTCAGCAAAGAAATGGAAAATAAAGTAGATGTCCAGTGTTTGGAAAATGGACGATTGTGATGCATGAATGTAATGTAATATTACTATGCTCTAAGAAATGATGACTGTGAAGAATTCAAAAAAGCATGGAAAGTCATATAAACTGATGCAAAGCAAAGTAAGCAGAATCAGGGAAATAATAAATCCAATGACCATGGAAATGTAAATAGAAAACAAAAAGAGAGTCTGAATAGTATGCAAATATAGTGAACAAGAAAAGAGTTGAGAAACTACACCTCTCATATACAGAGATGAAGGTGAATGGTTTTGAATACTGAATATGCCATCAGAATTTGTTTGTATGTTGTTTAGTTTTGCTGAACTATTTGTTTTCCTTTGGTATAAGGATTGCTCGCTGGGTAGGAGAAGGGGAGGGATATATTCAGAAATGAACATTATGTGAAACAAACCAAAAAAAAGAAACCAATAAAAACAAGAATTTTTTTTAAAAAATCAGTCACCAAAATTATTCAAAGTTCATGGTTTTCTACCCTCAAAAAATAAATCCTAGCTTTCCAAAGTCTAATCACCAAAACAAAGTGCCTAGATACATTTTTAGACTACCAGAAGCTGAATAGATATATTAGACAATCTCCAACTTACTAATAGGTTGCATTTCAAAAATTCTTCATGAACTGGTTGTTTGGAAGTCAGAATGCATTCCCCTCAAGAAACAATGTTACAAATGATAGAAAGATTCCCACACCATCATGCAAACTCATTTAACCTATAATGTACTTCAAGCATTGTGCTACACTAATAGTACTAAAGAATTTAAATACCATGTACAACAGTATTTTTATAGGATTACTCATTTGGTGCTCTTTACCTTCTTTCAGTTCTCAAACTACTGAGCAACACAGTCCCTCAGCTATTCTAATGCCATGATGATAATTCTTAGGGGAAGGGACTCCAACCACAGTAGGAAAGAGAGAAATTGAATCACAGGACTTATGACCCATACATAGAGGGAATAAAAGGGAACTAGATTACCAGGGAATCCTGCCCAAGTAAATCCCTAAAATCTTCTTGGGTTGTAAGTGCTCAGTTATTCCCATTCTTTTCTTCTAATGATCTACTTGTTTCCCTTACTAGGACCACTACCTACCTATAACTTACTACCAGGAGTTTTTCTCTTTTCTTGTACCAGAGTGGGACAAAACAATCTCCAATGCAATTTTTACTATTATTAATAATGAGGGAAGATATAGGGAGCAAAACTTCTAATCACCTCTCTTTTTTCTTTTATCCTTGATTTAGATTTTATAGGAAGAAAGTGGCAGAGACACACTAAGTATAACTCTTTGTACACGAAAGTATGAAGACTTATCTATGAATGAAAGCCAGGGACAAATTATCTGAGCACCTTAGCACAGGAACTATGGTAGAAGTGGGGTTTCTGCGATAATCACTTCCAAGAACCGAATGAAGAGATGGAATGCTGCATGGATAAAACTGGTGTACAGACACAGGAACTATTGATAAAACCAGTGTTGGGACACAGGAACTATCATCAGTGATAGTTATCAGAGTGAGAAAGAAGGGTTCATCCTCTCTCCTCCCTTAATATGACCATTTCTATCAGGGCAAGTTATCTTCGTCACCCTACCAGTTCTGAAGAGTAAGAAGCTAGATAAGGATGCCTTAAAAAAATAGAATTGGCCAAATGGAAAAGGAGATCCAAAAGCTCATTGAAGAAAAGAATTCCTTCAAAATTAGAATGGAGCAAATGGAAGCTGATTATTTTATGAGAAATCAAGAAATTATAAAACAGAATCAAAAGAATGAAAAAATAGAAGACAATGTGAAATATCTCATTGGAAAAACAACTGATCTGGAAAATAGATCCAGGAGAGATAATTTAAAAATTATTGAACTACCTGAAAGCCATGATCAAAAAAAGAGCCTAGACATCATCTTTCAAGAAATTATCAAGGAAAACTGCCCTGGTATTCTAGAACCAGAGGGTAAAATAGAAATTGTAAGAATCCATTGATCATTTCTTTAAAAAGATCTCAAAAGGAATTAATGAAAAGAAATGTTAGGGAAGGTGGACTAGCTATACCAGATTTCAATCTGTATTATAAAGCAGTAGTCATCAAAACTACTTGGTACTGGCTGAGGAATAGAGGAGTGGATCAATGGAATAGATTAGGCACATGAGATTCAGAAGTCAACAACTATAGTAATCAATTGTTTGATAAACTCCAAGACCACAGTTTTTGGGATAAGAACTCACTATTTGACAAAAACTGCTGGGAAAACTGGAATATAGTATGGCAGAAACTGGGCATAGACCATTATCTAACACCATATACCAAAATCAAGTCTAAATGGGTGCATGATCTAGGTATAAAGATTGATGCTGTAAGCAGTCTCAGAAAACAAGGAATAGTTTACCTGTCAGATTTGTGGAGAGGGAAAGACTTTATGACTAAACAAGAATTATAGAGCATTATAAAATGTAAAATGGATAATTTTGACTACATGAAAATGAAAAGCTTCTGTATAAACAAAGCCAATGTAACCAAGATTAAGAGGGAGGTGGGAAATTGGGAAAGAATTTTTACAACCAATGTCTCTGACAAAGGACTTATTTCTAAAATATATAGAGAATTGAGTCAAATCTATAAGAATACAAGTCATTCCCCAATTGATAAATGGTCAAAGGATATGAACATGCAATTTTCAGAGAAAGAAATTAAAGCTATCTATAAGCACATGAAGAAATGCTCTAAATCACTATTGCTTAGAGAAATACAAATCAAAACAACTCTGAGGTACCACATGTAAGGGTTATGGGATTTAAAGGTCTTCCATGCCCCGTTGGACTTGCTGATGTAGCAGGAAGGGGCGGAGCAAGAGGAAGCGGAAGCCAAGCTAGCGTTCCTGCAGTGGCTGGCGGTGGTGGCGGCGGCAGCAGCAGCAGCAGAGGCAGCGGCAGCAGCAGCAGAGGAAGCGGCAGCGCAAAGCCCTTTTTGACTTAGCCAGAATTTCTGCTAAGGACTCCTGCTGAGGACTGCCAGGAGCCGGAGCTGCTGGGAGCGCGCTTCCCGGATGCTGGGTGGTTGCTGTGAGTGGGGAGAGGAGGACCTTTGCCTGAGGTAGCCTGTTCTGTTTTAAAGGCTTGAAAATGTGGGTGCTTTCTACTTTATCTACCTGTGCCAATATCATAACTACTCTGATGGCTTTCACTTTCTAGTTTTGGGACTCAGTCTTTTGGTATCTTAATAAATTTTCTAGTTTATTTCCCCATATGGCAAGCATGACGTATTTTGTAATGGATAATGATATCAGCATATTTGTAATCTCCATAGGCATTGTGAATATGGCATTGCTAATACACCACATCTCACCAGTCAGATTGGCTAAGATGACAAAACGGGAAAATGACAAATGCTGGAGAGGATGTGGGCAAATTGGAACACTAATGCATTGCTGGTGGAGTTGTGAACTGATCCAGCCTTTCTGGAGAGCAATCTGGAATTATGCCCAAAGGGCTATAAATAATTTATTATCCTTTGACCCAGCAATACCACTCCTAGGGTTATATCCCAAAGAGATCATAGAAGTGGGAGGAAGACCCATATGTACAAAAATGTTCATAGCAGCTCTTTTTGTGATGGCAAAGAATTGGAAATTAAGGGGGTACCCATCAATTGGGGAATGGCTGAACAAGTTGTGGTATATGCATGTTATGGAATACTATTGTGCTATAAGAAACGAGGAGCAGATGGACTTCATATTTACCTGGAGAGGCTTATACAAACTGATGCTAAGTGAGAAAAGTAGAACCAGGAGAAATTTGTACACAATTACAGACACAACATATGTGTGATGACCAACTTTGATAGACTGGACTCTTCCCAGCAATGCAGTGATATAAGTCAATCCCAAAAGACTCATGATGGAGAGAAATGTGTACATCCAGAAAAAGAACTAGAAAGAACTGAGTTTGAATCTATATTGAAGCAAACTACCTGATCTTTTTCTTTTTCTTGTTTGGTTTTATGTCCTCTTTACCATTTTTCATTCCATCTGATACAATCCATCTTTATAACCTGACTAATGTATAATGTGAAAGTATTTACAGATCCTATACTTGATTGCATGCGGCCATGGAGGAAGGGGAAGGAGGGGGACAAAATGTGAAATTCAAGGAATTATGCAATTGAATCTTGTAAACTAAAAGTAAACAAAAATTAATTTTAAAAAAAGAGAAAAGAATAAAAAAAAAAGATCCCAAAGGGAGAACTCCTAAGAATATTGCAGCCAAATTCCAGTGTTCCCAGGTCAAGGAGAAAACATTGCCAGCAGTCAGAAAGAAATAATTAGATTATTGTGGAAATACAATCAGGATAACACAAGACCTAGCAGTTTCTATATTAAGGGATCAAAGGGCTGGGAATATGATACTCCAGAGTGCAGAGGAGCTAGGATTGAAACCAAGAATCACCTAACCAGCAAAACTGAGTATAATACTTCAGGGAAAAAAATAGACATTCAATGAAAAAGAGGACTTTCAAGCATCCTTGCTGAAAAGACCAAAGCTGAATTGACCTTCAAATACAAGACTCAAGAGAAGCATGAAAAGGTAAATAGGAAAGAGAAATCATAAGGGACTTATTAAAGTTGAACTGTTTACATTCCTACATGGAAAGATGATATTTGTAACTCATGAGACCTTTCTCAGTATTAGGGTAGTAGGAGGAAATGACAGACAGACAGACAGACAGATAGATAGATAGATAAGATAGATAAAAGATAGTTGATATATAGTAGATAAATAGATGGCACAGGGTGAGTTGAATATGAGGGATGATATCTAAAAATTAAATTAAGGGGTGAGAGAGGAATATATTGGGAGGAGAAAGGGCGAGATAGAATGGGGTAAATTACCTCACATAAGAGAGGCAAGAAAAAGGTTTAACAACGGAGGGGAAGAGGGGGATATGAGAGGGAATGAGTGAACCTTACTCTCATGGGATTTGGCTTAAGGAGGGAATAATGTACACACTCAATTGGGTATCTTACCCTACAGAAAAGTAAGGGGGGAAGGAGATAAATGGGTGGGATAATAGAAGAGAAGGCAGATTGGGAAGGGGGTAGTCAGAAGCAAACACTTTTGAAAAGGGACAGGGACAAAGAAAAAAATAGAATAAGTATGGGGTGGGTGTAATGGGAATGCAAATTTGGAAGATCTTCCCTGCCCCTAGGCTAAAGTGCTCCTGAAGCCTGGGGTGGGAGGCTTGTTTTTCAGTAGATACTTTTTGATTGGCCAGTGGGTCAATAAGGTTGTTACATTCTCTGAGCCAGGAGAAGGCTATATAAGCCCTGATGTGAGGCTTTGTTTTGGGGCCTCACTTTGAGAAGTGTTCTGTGATTTGATCTGTATTCTGGGAAGCCGTTGTCCAGGGCCCCCCTGGCTTTGAAAAACCCAGATGTGGAAACCCAGATGTTGACTCGGTATGGATGTAATGGTTGGACAGCTTGGAAATCTGTCTACTTAATCTGTTTCTGTCTTGATAATTCTGCCTGTATACTTTGAAGTTCGGAGTGCTGACCTTTTTTCTCCTGAACAAGGTAAACGATATATGGATATATGTCTGACTGATTAAAGTAAGCTTGTTAACCCATTTTGAGTTGCTTTCCTTTAACAAAGCAGATCCAAGAACCTGTGTGAGCAGCAAACCCTGAGGACGTGCTTGGGGTGCTTGCTGCTACAGTGGGATAGAATGGAGGGAAATATAACTAATCTTTCACAACATGACTATTATGGAAGTGTTTTGTATAACTACACATGTATAACCTATATTGAATTGTTCACCTTCTCAATGAGGGTGGATGGGGAGGGAAGAAGGGAGAGAATTTGTAAATTTGTAAGTTTTAAAAACAAATGTTAAAAAATTGTTTTTACATGCAACTGAGAAATAAGATGTACAGGCAATGGGGTAGAGAAATCTATCTTTCCCTATAGGAAAATAAGGGGGAAGGGGATGAGGGGGACATGACAGAAGGGAGGGCAGACCAGAGTAAGGGGTAATTAGAATGCATGCCATCTTGGGATTGGGGAGGGGGGAGAAATGGGGAGAAAATTTGGAACTCAAAATCTTGTGGAAATGAATGTTGAAAACTAAAAATAAAGATATATATATTTTTTCAAAAGATAGGAATTGCCCTCCACACACACACACACACACACACACACACATACACACATTCTTAATACTTAGTACAGGACCTAGGGCACACTAATAGTTTAATAATGCCTGTAGACTGACTGACTAAAGGAGGCAAATTTTCTCAACTCTCCTGGGATGAGCATGGGCATTAGAATTCCAAAATGTTCATTTTCTCTTAATTGTTCTTTTGAAGGCATTGTTAATTTTATTTTGCTGAATATTGCATCCCTTATGTAGAATCCCAGCTCCTGGAAGACACGAGTGTGCTTTTTCACTTTTGTACCCTGAGTACCCAAAATAATGTCTTGAAGATAGTAGTGTACTTAACAAATGTTTGCTGAATTTAAATGGATTCCTAATAATTGAACTGAATTCCTAGTAATCCTGCATGTTTTTGTAAGTGGAAACCTTGTGAATTCTCTTCCTGTTAAATTTTTATTTTGCCTGTTTAAAAAAAATTTTTTTTGTATTTCCCCCAGTAAATGAAACAGCACTTTGTAAACAGTAGAGTCTCAGCAAATATTTGTGATATTTGAACACTGGGTTTGTATGTAAGTCGTCTTGCCTGTGTTCTTAATTTACACAAAATGTTGTCTAAAATACACTTTACTAAAGATGGGGAAGAGGACTCTGAAAAGATCTGGAAAGTCACAAGGGAAGTAATTGCACTAAACAACCTCTAAGGTCATTTCCAACTCTAAATCTATGATCTGATTACCTAATTCAGAAAACAAAGATAAATATTATAAAAGTGAACATGAACAAAAAAACTTATTTTAATTAATAGCACAAAAAGTTCTTCATTCTACCCTTCCACTCCCCATTCCCCTAAAAAAGTCATGGTATATTTTGCTTTCCCACAAGGAGATTGAAATGTTTGTTCTAAATGATTTACAAATGATTCGCACTATATAGATATATACTGCCAGATATAAGAAAAAAAGCTGTTTACATTTGACATGGTGGATTTATAGATTTGTCTTCTTTGAAGCAGTAGAAAAGCACTAATCAATGGAAATGACAATTAAAAGCTAATGACAATCTAAAAATCTAATAAGGAAAAATATCATGGGTAAGTATATTGTAAAATGTACTTCACAATCCTATAGAATTTATATATAGCCATAAAGAATAAACAAACCTTATTTTGATTGAGAGGATCATTTCGCAGTCTCTGTTTATTTTTCTGTAATTTACTAGGCATCATCTTTCCAGTTCTGAAGTCAAAACTGCTAAGATCAACAGTATTTCCCAGGTACCTTGCCAACTGAGGCTTGCTTCTGAACTTCTTACCACTCGGACTAGAAAATTAAAAAAAAAACAACACGTTCATTATGTTTTATTTTACAAGACACTATAGTCTTTATTCTCGGATTTCTGAAATACAGTCATCGTCCTTTTGTCTTTTCTCTTTATCTAACACCAAAATTAATGATAATAAAAATCTCTATTATTATCTTTATATGACTTCCTGTACTAAAGAACAAAAGTTCTTTTGAAAAGTAGAAATATATTTTACTTATATAAAACTATTTTTGTATAAAACTTAACTATGCCACTATATATAAAGCACTGTGCATGAGTAAAAAGAGAAATTGAGTCACCTCACTTTTTTTCCAATTAAAGAACTCACCAAATAATGACTGCTACGTACCTAAGAAGCACTATCAAAAAATATCAAATGTCAATATTAAAAATGGTGCCAGTACAAGGTAGGTACATTATAAATGTGCTTTTAACTTGACTGTCTTGCCAAGTGATTTCTATAATCATTTTCAAAGAGATGTGCATCATCTGCCTAAGAGCTCTTCAATCCCAAGGACATAACCAGTAATAAGTTAAAAAAAAAAAGATTGAATAGAAATGACAATAATATTATTTACTGGACTACAATCTAGTGTAAACATTTGGGAAAGTAAAGTGGCAACATGCAATAAGAATCACAAAACTAAGGATATTTTTTGATCCAAAAATTCTATTGGTAGGTCTCTATCCCAATAAAGTCATAAGAAAAAAAGAATCTACTTATACAAAAATATTTGTATTTGTTCTGTTTGTAATAGCAAAAAAAAAAAAAGAATATAGAAACTATGTGTCCAATAACTAAAGAATAATTAAAGTATGGGAAGGTAGATGGTGCACTGAATAGAGCACTGACCCTGGAGTCAGGAGGACCTGAGTTCAAATGTGGCCTCAGAAACATAACACTTACTAGCTGTGTGACCTTGGGCAAGTCACTTAACCCCAACTGCCCTGCCTCCCCCCCTCCAAAAAGATATACAAAAGAAAAGAATAATTCAAGTACGGTATGTTAACACAATTGATTATGTCAATAAAAATGAACATATAAAATAACCCTATTTTAATTAATAAAACTTCATTTTAAAAACTATTATCATTACAAAAACTTTGTCATATCTATAAGAACATAAGTCATTCCTCAAATGGTAAATGGTCAAAGGATATGAGCAGGCAGTTTTCAGAGGAAGAAATTAAAGCTATCTATACACATGAAAAAAATGCTCTAAATCACTATTGATTAGAGAGATGCAAATCAAAACAACTCTGAGGTATCACATCACACCTATCAGATTGGCTAACATGACAAAATAGGAAAATGATAAATGTTGGAGAAGATGTGAGAAACTTGGAACACTAATTCATTGTTGGTGGAGTTGTAAACTTATCCAACTACTCTGGAATGCAATCTGAAGTTATACCCAGAGAGTTAACGAATTGCCTATACCCTTTGATTCAGCAATGCCAGTACTAGGTCTACTTCCAAAGATGATTAGGGGAAAAGGAAAAGAACCTAAGTGTTCCAAAATGTTTATGGTGTTTGTAGCAGTTGTGATGGAAAAGAACTGGAAGTTGCAGGGATGCTCATCAATTGGGGAATGGCTGAACAAGTAGTGGTCTATGATTGTGATAGAATACTACTGTGTTATAAGAAATGATGAGGTGATCTTAGAAAAACATGGAGGGGCAGCCAGGCCGGCACAGAGCACCGGCCCCAGAGTCAGGATGACCTGGGATCAAATCCGGGCTCTGATACTCAGCACCACACCCAGAAATAACTGGCTGTGTAACCTTGAGCAAGTTACTTAACCCCGACTGCTTTAAAAAAAAAACATGGAAAGCCTTACATAAAATAATGAAGAGCAAAATGAACAGAACCAAGAGAACATTTTTTACAATGACAACAATATTGTTTTAGAACAGACTTTGAGTGAATGTTATTTTGATTATTATAAATACTCAAATTAACTATAAAGGATATATGAAGAAAAACTATCTGCAACCAGAGAAAAAACTGATAAACAGAAATATGTATAGAATAATTTTATACACAAATACACATGTGTGTATATCTATATTCCTACTTATAGTATCTAAGTATGTATATATAAGTATATACTACATATATGTATATATGGTATATATAAGAATATAGTATGTATATATATGTATACTTATATATAGGAATGGTAGCCATCTCTAAGGCAGAGTGGGATAAGAAAAAAAGGGGGAGAAAAGGAATGCACATGATAACTTTGTTGCATATTTGAAAGGAATAATAGCAAGTCGTTCATAGTAGATTTGTAGTTTCATATACAATCTTCTTTCTTATTATATTACGTGACAAAAGTGCTCTATTCCATAAATATAAATTATTATAATAAAAAATAAAGTAAAAATATGAATCATATGAGGAAAGGTGGGAAAGGGTGTGTGTATGTGTGTGTGTGTGTGTGATATGAGGCAGAGTATTATTAGCTAGAGAACCACAATTGTATATGTTCTAACTATAACTATATTTTTTAAAAGAAAGGAAAATAGATTTTTTTTAAAAGGTGACAAAATTTCAGCCAGGTGTAAAAGATGTACAAAGACACTGTCTCTGTATGTTTTTTTTGCATAATTCATAAGGTTTTCTTTTGTTAAAGTCTAGAAACTTGCCGTTTAATTTGTATATTTGATTGTTATTGACAGTTATAAAGTTCATAATAATTTTTAAAGAAAAAATGACTGAACAGAACTTTCAACTTTCTTTTGAAAGTAGTAATCACACATTTAGAGAGATTTACTGTCAAGAGTTCATTTGTTCAGCTCCTCATCTTAGAGGATACTTTAATTTTCTAACTTTGGTGGCAAGTAGTCCCCAAATCTTCTAATATACAATAGCACTTAACAAATGCCTGTTTCCTTCTTTTTCTTTCCTTCCTTCCCCTTCTGTCCTCACTGACACAAAACCCATTTTTTACCCTTATTGTTACATACAATCTCTTCATGCATCTCTATTCTACCAGTCCACCCTAGTTCTACTTGCCTCTATACCTGGCATTAATCTGGCATTTTAATGATCTAATATCCCAAATCCTTTCATCTCTCCTCTTCCAACCAGGCATTCCCAACCTGCAAATCCTATCTGAATAAGCACCACCATAGTTGTGAAATCAATTTGACATCATAACTACAAATGTATGGTATATAACCTCAGTTGTGCCATCACTGATGCCTCTATCTTTTATGCTACTTTTATCAATCCTATGCTTCATAGCCCTATAACACTGTTCCAAACCTTTTCTTCTTATGTCACTAACTAGACCCCAGTTCCCATACTTATAATCTATTTCATCAAGCAATGGAAGTTCCTTATCTCTCCTTCCCCTTTAAAATTTCTTACCTTAAAAAAAAAATCTTTACATCACTGCCACTTTAATCAGGGACAGAAGCTCAGGTCACAATCACATAGAGGTGATAGTTGAAATTGGGGGAGTGAAAGTAAGATTGCTGGTGGTCCTCTTCTCTCTTTACCACCTCTCCTGGCCTGGCCCAACCCTGAACCTTTCCCAAAGGTCAGGCAAGACCCTCTTGCAACATCATTAGGAATGCCCTTCTCCTTCTCTTTTCCCCATTTACCCCTCCTCTCCTGGCTTTGCCAAACCCATTTGGGATTCTTGACTGTTCGAATGAGATAAAAGTCACAAGCTCTATTCCTTCCAGCAAGATGGAGGACAACCACTCCTCACCATCTGCCCTGCCTCTAGGTCTGGAGACACTTGGTGACTCTGGAATCTCATCTACTGATGTAACCTAAGGAACACTGAGCCTTACAGCCTCACTGCCACTGAGCCCTGGGAACTGCCAAGCCTTTTCAGCCTTGCAGCTGAACTTTGTGTGTGTGTGTGTGTGTGTGTGTGTGTGTGTGTGTGTGTGTGTGT
>NW_027185665.1:10766742-10778149 GCF_028583685.1 Petaurus breviceps papuanus | reverse complement strand
TGTGTGTGTGTGTGTGTGTGTGTGTGTGTGTGTGTGTGTGTGTGTGTGTCTTCTCCCCCATTTAGAGTATGAGCTCCTTGGAACAGAAACAAGTCCTGCTTTTTCTGTTTGTGTCCTCAATGTTCAATACAGTGCTTGGCACACAGTAAGAGCTTAATAAATGCTTTTTCATTCATTCATTCATTCATTCACCAAACTGAATAGAAAGAAAAGAAGAAGGCTAAAGGACAATCTTTGGGAAGGGACTTAAATTAGTGTGTGGGAAGAAAAAGAGAAACCAGAGAGTGAGAGCTACTAGAGAAGCTTTAAAAAGATAGGATAATTTGGTATTGTGAAGACAAGTGATAATCACCATAGTAGTGCCTTTATTTTTTAAATGTGTCAATGATTATGATATGTAAACGGATAAACAAAATTCTGCTACTATGCATCTTCTACGAAGACCGAGAAAGAGCTTTATTGTATAGAATGATGCATTGACATGGACTTCTACCTTAGTAGAATGTGGTATAATATAGTGGGGGATGTAGGTCTCAAGAGATCCATCTTCAAATCCAATACCAACTCACTTACCCTACAAACTTGGTTAAGTCACTGCACATCTCTGAACAGTTTACTTCTCTGTACAATGAGAATTAGACTAGCTCTAGTACCTTTTCACAAGGCTATTGTAAGGAAAGCACTTGGTAAAACTTAAAGCACTATAAACTGCTAATTACTATTAGCTAGGATCATAGCTTTAGAGTTGGAAGGGACCTTATAAGATCATTTAGTCCATTTCACCCATGAATGTTTAATTAATGAACGAAAAAAGTACATATACTACATTTATGTTAAGTATATATTTACTATCTGCAAAGCATCATACGAAATACTAGGGATTCAAATAGAAAAGACAGAATTTATTAACTTCTTTATTTTAAATATGATTTAGTATCATTTATTTTGAATACTCAACAAATGAGCTGACTTAGTTATAGAAAACAATAATGAAAGACTGAAAGGATAAATTAATTAAATCCATGGATTTTCCAAACTTTTTTAACCAATAATTTCCAACTTATTCCACTAGAAAAAAAAAAAACTTTCATCAGCAATCATTTTTAAAAATTCACATGGTAAAACAAACTACTGGAGCTTTAGTTTCATCTTCATTTCTTCAACTACTCTCTTCAGGAGAAACCAAAGAAGTAATGTGGTTCAACATACAAAAATGCAACAGAATATTACTGCACAGTAAGACATAATGACTACAAAGAATTGAAAAAAATGGGAAGATTTATATGAACTGATGCAAAACAAAGTAAGCAGAACAAGAAGAACAACATATGTAACATCGACAGTGTTGAAACAGACAAAAAACAGATACTTCAAAAGAGCGCCAAAAATCCTCGTTACTGAACCGTTACAATGACGGAGACTCAAAGGAAAGAGGTGAGAAAGCGCACTTCCCTCTCTTCTCTGTAGGGTGCCATGAATATGGGGCATCACAAGAAACGGTAGGTTCCTGTGCTTTGTTTCCTCTTTTTGTTTTAATTCTTTGCTGGAAGAGATTTGGGGTAGGGAAATGAGGAAGGAAACATTTAAAAACAAAGGTGAAATAAAAACAAAAGATATTAACATAATTTTTAAGAACCCAAAAAGCAGAAAATGGAAAACAGATGACATAATTATAGGATGCTTAAAGGTTTAATTCATCATGTCAGTCTTTAAAGATTTTCATTTGAAATAGTCACAATTTTGTCTACAGATCTGGATCATCTTTCCATAAAGTTTATATTTCTCCTTTTGTTGAATCAGCATTTCTTATATTCATTCATTTGAAGTAGAATTATAAGTACGAATCTCATGTCCAATTTTTTTTAAATTCAAAAAATGTGACAATAATTTTGGTTGATTTCTATTTTTAGAAAAATATGTGTAATTCTTCATTTTACAAAATCTAATTACTTCAATTATGTGTCTTGGCAAGTGAGAAGTTTCTTTTCTTTTCTTTTTTTTTTTAATGACCACAAGTCTTTTTGTAACTGCTGGCAATGCAAAATGAAAATTCAATCTAGGCCATTATAAAGTATTTATACAGTATTGGAATTTATCTACTGATTGAAAAAAAATTAAGCATGCTAAATGATTAATTTTAACAGTTCATTGTCTTTATAAATCAGCATTTCTACTGTGAGTGTACAATCTTAACTTACTGGATCCTCAGTATCATGAGGTAATCTAAAGAAAGGGAATTACAGCAATTACAATCCAATTTTGTCAATCTTCTTATTGCAAAGAAAGGTCATTTAAAGAAGAAACACATGTCTGCATGTGCATTGTAGCACAATATTTATGAGGTCCTATTTCACTTACAAACTAAAATAGATATCAAAGAAGAATTATCATTTCTCACTTTTTGAGGAAATCTTATAACTAGATTTCACAAGTCATAGTTGACCTTCAAATTGCAACTTGGAGACTCCTAAAGTAAAAGTTCTAGCATGAAAAGGTCCTATAAGGTGCTCCTAAGGAAATATATTATATAACATAATAAATTTATAAAAATTACATCAACTACAGAAGTACATTATATATAATTTTGTACTACAAATTGGTAATGCAAATGTGTAACTAATATTCTGTAAAAGATTACACATGAGAAATTTAGCAAAGATGTTTAACACTTTACTACTATGATTAAAATTTTAAATGTTTTTGACATTTTCCTCCACAATTATTTTTAAATTTATGAGGCTAGCTCATTACATTCTCCCAAAAACTATATTGCTGATTCTGGTAGGGTTTTTTTTTAATTGTTTTAAATATAGTTTTTATTTGATAAGTTTGAAGTGGAAGTAAGGTAATGCCATCATTGAATAAGAGTATATAAAAATGTTTCACCACAAATGGAGAAGTATAGACCTTAAGCCAACTCTACAAAAAGATATGTTCTGTATATTGATCAAACTAAGGGTATCTAAAATTAAATTTAAAATATTTTCTTAGTACAGTACAGGGTGAATTAGGAAGAGGTTAATTTTTCCATTTATTCAGTGGAAGCAATTCTTTATGTGGATTTTAAAAAGTGATTTAGAATTTGACTCAATTTCCTTCAGTCACAGAGAATTAAGTAGCTTAAAAGTTCTCAGTATATATATATATATGTACATGTGTACTTATATGTGTATGTATATATGCATACACACACATATGTGTACGTATACATATACAGAGAAAGAAATGGTGGGGCATTCATAAAGCAAAAGCAAGAGATTACCAAAAGACTACTCCTACTCATGTGTTCTACTGAGCGTCAAAAGACCTAGAAGAATACCAACAACATATGAGACAGATCTGCTATGGAGAACTAAAGGAAGGACATAGGTAAGAATTGCACATGATGAGAAGACATGGATGAGTTCTAATCTGCACCACAGGTATGAGTAGCCATATTGACTAGATCACAGATCCATTCAAGTTATCACTTTTATGAAAAATGTTCTAAATTCAAATCCTCTTCAGAAGCCACTTCCAAACTTATCTTAGTTAAATCAACTTCTAATCCACACTGAAGTATGTGCATAGAACCAGCATTTTGATGCACTTTCACCAATAGCAAACCCACCTTTATTTGGCTGTACTCCAAGGGAACTTAAAAACCTCACTTTCCCTGGCTTACTGTGCTATGAAACAAACCATCAGTTTTGAAACTGGCTCTCAAAAACAACAGTGAGATATTTTTTTCTCATTTGCAGTGATCATTTTTCAAACTATTTTATATTATTTTGATCATACAAATTTAGCAATAAACATCTAATAAGAAATTTTGTGACACTTGAGTGTTTTATAGTCACTGTAATATAGACCCCTATAACAGTTTTGAGGCAAGGCACAAGGATGAATAAATGAAGCTAAACAGCTAAGGAAATACCTCCAATGCTGAAATAGCACCTATTCAAAATGATCAGCATTATATAAAGCACTCTAATGATTTAACTACAAAACCACAAAAATACTCAAAAACAAGAATAAAAAGTGATCTACATGGGAGTTTTTAAAAATTATTTCAACTAATTTCGTGGCAACAGAAGGACCCAGGTAGAAAAATAGTTCACATTTTAATAAGGGAAAAGCATTTGAAGTGCATTAATTCATTTTAAAGATTTTTTAAAATCTTTTTAAAATTACATATCAATCATTAAGTACTTATTAGGCCTAAATCAAAATGCCCCACATTCTGTCAGGCAGTAAAAGAATAAAAGCAAAGCTCCTGGATGAATGAACAAAGAATATAGGTGAAAGTGAAGAGACCTAGATGGAAAATGGTAATGAAAAGATCGGATCCCGCAGAGTCACCTACTGTTTCTCAGATAATTCTTTCACCTTTTTTCAATGACTTTATTGCACAGTCCAATCTCCCTCTCTACTCCCAACTTTTATATTAAGGGACTTCAGCATATATAATATTTGTTCAATATTTAGGATCTGCAAAGCAACTTCATATTTCATTTGATCCTCACAAATCACTAAGATAGGTATAATTATTAGCAGCAGCATCCCAATTCTACAGATGAGGAAACTGAGGCTAATAAAAGTTAAGTGATAAAGTGACAAGCTACTAAGTATCTGCAGCAGGATCCTTAGGTAGGGTTTAGTGACACCCTTTTCTTTTTGAATTTGACAGTAGTGGCCTAGGTCATCTTAGAGGAGAGGTTATCCGATGAAAGAGAAAGAGGGTTAAGATGGAGTAGGAGAAAAATAGAAAAAAGAATATTTGAAACAGCTCCTGTGGGCAGTGGATAAACAATATTTAGATAAATTGTTCTACAACAATTTAGGTTCAGTTGATGAAAGATGGCATAAATTTGAGGTGGACTAAATATCAGTGTGATTTTATAATTGTTCTCCCCAGTAGTGTTTGTCTCTTAGAGCAGAGATTGTTTGTTTTGATTCCAGGATCAGAATTAAGGATGTTCTTTGGAAGCAAGATAGAAATCATGTATATCCTTCAAGTACCTAAAATATTGCATATAATTAACTCTCAAGTTACAGCAATGAAACTGGAAATAGTCCAGAGGAGAACCATACATGAGGACTTGCAAGACATAATGAAAATTGAAATGAGCAGAACCAAGAGAACATTGTATATACTAACAGCAATATTATTTGAAGAATAATAGTGAACAACCAAGTTATTCCTAGTACCATAAATATTCAAATCAACTACAAAAGACTTATGAAGGAAGCTGCTATCCCACCTCTGGAGAAAAAACTGATTAACAGAAATAGGTATAGTTTGGTTTTACATTTATTTATAAATCTGTGTCAAATTATGGCCTTCTCTAGTGTGGGGTGGGGAGGGAGGAAAGAGTTTGGAACTTAAAATGTAGCAAAAATAAAGTAACTTAATTTAATTAAAAAAAATTTTTACTGCTCTGTATCCAATCTGGTGACAATTCTCTATAAACTTGGCTGCTTTTGGTCTTTGAACAGTAAATATGCTGTTCATCATAAGACCTATACTCAAAGCCTCTTAATAGCTCGGTAAAATCTGTTAGGGTTTGTGTTCTACTAGCACAATCTCCAACAATGCCACCTTAGTGAAAACAGATCATTCTTAAATTTAAAAAAAAATTGGCTTTACCCCATCTTTTGAATTTACATCATCTCTAAAATTATTGTCCTCTTTTCTATGCCAAGTTATTAACAAATTTGTAGTTAATGTTCCTTGCCTCAATTCCTGTATCACCTCTTCAATCCCTAGCAACCTGGCTTCTTTCCCCACTATTCCACTGAAACTATTCTTTCACAAGGTTGCTTAGGGTTAAATTCAATGGACTTTTTTCAAGCTTCATTCCCTTTACCTGTTCTGCAGCATTTTGACACTTCTGATTCACCTCCTCCTTCTTGTGACTCTTCTCCCTCAGCTTCTAAAACATCATACTCTACAAAGTCTCATATCTCCAAGACCACTCCTTTTCCTTTGTAACTTCTCATACTCTTTCCATCTCCTTAAATATGGATACTTCCTAAATCTTTTTTAACCTCCTCTCCACTACTTCTCTATCTTTCCCCTTGATTGTCTTGATGTTGTTCAAACGCTAAATGCACACCTGCCTAAAAGACTATTTTATGTAGAACTAACACAGTTGGGTAAGCACTCACTTGGTGGTTAGAAAAAGTGATACAAAAACGCTCTTAAGTCTCTCTTAACTTTGGAATTGATTGGGTGACATGGGAGACACTGACACAGGACTGCCCAGTATGTCATGCCTTCATCAAAAAAGCATAACTGAAGTAAAACATAACTGAAAGTAGCTCAAAAGAAAGTTGAGATCTGCAAATGTGGAGAATATACCCCAAATGTTCACATGGACTATTTGTATTTGACCTGTGATAGAGCATTCCAAGCTCATATTGGTTTGATCAGTCACAGTCTGATGAATTATAACTTAACTCTAGTATAGTAAGGTCATTTTGGTCCTCTGAGGATGAAGGACAACAATCTTCACTACTTCTTATATCTTCAGTTATGACATCTATGTAGATGGTTCGCAGCCTGTAACCCTTGAGCTCCTGTATTTCCAAATGCCTGCTGAAATCTCCAATTAGATGTTGTGCAAGCACCTCAAACTCAACATTTTCCTCCTAACAACTTGATCTTCCCTCTAACTATTCTATGCCTGTTGATGGCATAGGATCCCCTAAGCTACCCAGACTTGAAAACTCAAATTTAATTTTAATTCGAATAGTTGACAAGTCCTTATCAATTTGCCTCCACAACCTTTGTTCACCCAGTGCTTAATACAGTGACAAGCATACAGTAAGTGCTTAATAGATATTTACACACACACGGACACACACACATACACACATTCGCTAGCTTATACTCCCACTGCCACTGCGCTGATTCAGGTGTTTTGTCACCTCTCTTCTAGATTACAGAAACAATCTCCTAACTGCCTTTCCTCTATCCACTCTAACCTCATGTCTTCTTCCAATCAAATCAATTTCTAATAATACTAATAATTCACATGTTTATAGCAATTTAAGGATTATAAGGTGTTTTCTTTACCACATGGCTGTGAAGTAAATAATTCTAGTATTATAATTTTACAGATGAGAAAACTAAGACTGAGAGGTCAAGTAATATGACCATAGTGACACCGCTAACAGGTGTCTTAGATAGTACTTGAATCCAGGCCTCTTGACCCCAAGAAAAGTACCCATCCCCTTAAAACCCGTCAGCATTCATTCACATTTGTCTACCAAAATATGATACTCTTTTGCCCCAGAGTCATGGCTTTCCACAACTTGGCTAGATGAAGCCAGTCTTTTCTCATGGCACTCCCTTTCCTATACTTTATATTTAGTCAAACCAGATGACTTACTATCACCATTCTTGTCCTGGTCTCTCCTACCTCAGAATCTTTGCTCACATATCTCCCGCCCCCCCACACCCCATGTTTAGAATGTATTCTTCCCCTCCCCTATGGCTCTACCAATTTAAAGTCTTTCCTTCCTTCGAGGTTTAAACCAGGCAAGACTTCCTCCATGAAGCCTTCCTCAATGCCTCCCCCCCCCAATAAAAAAAGTCAAATGACTTCAAATTTATTATTTTACATTGTCTGGCTCTCTCCTTTATATTTTGTCACATTCAGCCTTGTGTTGGAACAACACATATATCGCTATAGAATCAATGGCAGGGCCTTGAGTCTTACTTCATTTTTTGCCTTAGGAGCTGATAGACAAAACGTTTGTTGAATTGGAAAGTATATCCAACATTTTGTCAACAATAGTCACATTGGTTCAATATCTTAAGCGAAGAGTATTCAATTATTCCAAGGTCATTTTCAGAGAATTATAATTGATAAATCTGCACCAGCAAGTTTAATCAGCAGTAGGGAACTACTGTACATTTTTTAAGGAGACAGATGACATGAAAAGATGCCTTAGAAAGATTAGTCTTGCATAGATATGCAAGATTTAAAGAAAAGTCAGGAAGACCAGCTAGGAGGCTATAACAACAATTGAGGCATGAGGTGATAAAGTCTTAGGCTAGGATACTGCACTTAACACAGGACCTGGCATGTAGCAGGTACTTAAGAAATGCTTGTTGACTAGCAATAGGAATGGAGAACAATAAAAATGTCTTGCTACTATTCTCAAATGACACCCCTTTAAAAACAGAACTTGAATGATATCATAGTGGTTAATGTGCTATCAAGAATCTTGAAATGGGGGTGGCTAGGTAGTACAGTGAATAGAGTACAGGCCCTGGAATCAGGAGGACCTGAGTTCAAATGTGAGCTCAGACACTTAACACTTACTAGCCGTATGACCTTGGGCAAGTCACTTAACTGCCAATTGCCCTGCCCTCCTCCCTCCAAAAAGAAAAAAAAAGAATCTCGAAATATCCTACTACTTAACTGGCAACCAAAGGCATGGTTCCTGCTGAAACCTGGCAGTCCCAGGGAACAGTTCAAATTGTTCCACAATTGAAAGTTGTCATAAATAGCCTATTTTTAGTTCAATTAAGAAGTGTCAGTCACACCCTTTTAACAGATGCTGATTTGTTTAAAAAAAAAATCAACCTCCCTCAGGGCTGGCTACATCAGAGTTAAACATCTGCATGAACAATAGATGCAGGTGTTCAGATTACCACTTAGAATTAAACACACACACACACCTCTCCCTGTTCCTTTCCATGGATTAAATTACCTAGTCTTCTACTAGATTTCATAGGTATTGGGAGGAGAGGGGAGGAAAGGCAGTAAACCTTGGGTAGGAGATGAGTGGAGGAAGGAAGAACCAATTTTGATATGGGAAAGATGTAATAGGCATCTGTACTAACAAATCAGGCTAAAATTAACTCATAAAGGAACTCATCCTTCATAGCTAAGGCCAACAGTCATTCAAAATAGAGAGTTGTCATAAAAAGTAACTGGTAAACATATCTGTGGTATCATAAACTTGCTGTACATACAATACAAGCTACATATATATGTGTGTGTGTGTGTGTGTGTAAATATATACACACAGTGTAAGATGTAAGTATAGTGTAGTGTAAGATGTATAAATAGTGTAAGATGTCTAACAGTTACAGCACATTTTTGAAAGAAAACTACAACTGTTCATTATTTAAATAACTCTTAAGTTACTTTACACTGAATCAATAAAGATTTCAGAACCAAAATGCAGTTTGAATAAAATATATCATTCTAAAAGCAAATAAAATGTATCTCTGAAGAGCTGCTACAGGCAATAAATTCCAAAGCCAAAGGTTTTCTACTGAGGACACTAATTGCCTAATCCTCTAAGAGCAAAATCTTGGGCACAGATATTCTTGTCAAATTTAATAGCTTCTTTAAAATCAAAAAGATACAGGGGCAGCTAGGTGGCGCAGTGAGTAAAGCGCCTGCCCCGAGTCAGTAGTTCGGTTCCAGTCTCAGACACTTAACACCCACACAAAAACAACTAGCTGTGTAACCTTGGGCAAGTTACTTAACCCCAATTGCCCTCCAAAAAGGCAAAAAAAAAAAAAATCAAAAAGAAAAATTCTTGTATGTTGTGTGTACCATCTAGAGAGAAAAATGCCCAGAAGAAAGTGCTAGAAAAGTAAAACAACAATTTAACTTGGCCCTGAATGCAACATTTTACTAGAATGAACTTAAGAGGTAAGAAGTACTTAATAACATTAAGGAAATTCATGTAAAATTTTACTGAAAATATACACTCTTCCAAAAGATAGATGTAAGTTTGTTTATGGGATAATCAAATGTCCAGTTAAACAAAACAGTTTTTCATTGTGTCTTTTTCTTGTTTAAAGACCAAAGTACTCAGGCCAGATGACAGAATCTTATCTATTGCTATTTTTCTTCCTAACCAAATCCACAAAATGAAGAGATCTGCTAAAATTCTGACCTTTTCTGAATCTCCCTCCATATATAAATGACCATTTGAGTGGATTATACTAAAATTAAACTAAAATAATTACCAACTAAGCTGAAATAGTACTTTAAATATACTAAACCATCAGTCAGCAAATTGGAGTCAGCAATCATATGCAGATTAAAAAAAAACAACTCATAACATCAGTCCCAGTCAATACCAACATAAAGGATATTCACTTCAAAAAATAGTAATCAAGTGGAAAGAACAAAAAAAAAAAAAATCATAAAATTCAACCCCACTTCATGAAATGAGAAAGCTTCAACATTCTAACTTTACATAAAGCCATTGTCTGAGAGAGAGAAAATTAAATTAGTCTACTAAAATAGAACACTAAAAAAAAGCCATTAAATGTAATACATTCATTCTTATTGTTCTATTTACTGAAGACACTTCGGGAAAACAATAGAATTATCTATTGAGAAGTAGTTCCACTGACATCATAAGACATAGCTGCTTTGTTGCCTGGGCTTATTAAGTCATCAAACCTAACATGCATGTAGACACAGACACAGCATGAATAATGAGATCCTAAGAAACTTTTTTTTTAAGTTGAAAAGGGTTGGAATTCTTCAGCTTGAAAAAAGTAATTAAGAGGGGATTAAATAATCATCATTAAGTGCTGTAAAGAGTGGTAATAAAGAAAAAGACTCTGATTAGCTGTTCTCCATTTCTACCAGAGGACAGAAAAGGGGAAAAACTTCTTGATTATGAATTCCTGGGAAAAAAAAATCCTAAATTCCAGAAAAAAAAATTGCCAAGAAACATTGAGTAATCTTTTCTGGAGATATGGGTGAGTCTACAAAAGTTTAGAAGAGCTAATTCACTGTTAATGAGATAAATGAATTCGATTTTTTAAAAGGAGAACAATGAAGGAGAAATCACCCTCAAACTATTGCTAGTAGGATGTTTTTAGAGACAACCGGGAACCCAAAGGAAAGGTTTTCTGCTCCTCACCCATGCCGGGAAGATTGTGTCGCTTTTGCGAACCACTAAAAGTTTGTTACTAGTACTTAAATTTCAAGAACACGGTCCTGTTCTGCATCAAAGAAGGAGAAAGAGACACTTGAGTATTCTATACTAGCTACTCTGTGAAACTTTCCTGAAAGTTACAAGTAACAAGTAAAACCTTGTTACTATCTGTCTACACATATACGCGTGTCTGGACGCATACCTAGCATTTTCACGTGTGCATGATTAGACACTCCGGTGATTAATCCGTGGCTTCCTGGGATGGTAGCCAATGGTGACTGGCGATAGCACCTTCTCTTAACCCTTCAGCAGCCTAACTCCTCTCTTCAAACCTGGCCTCTAGACTTCGGTAACGGCCCCCCCCCCCCCCCCCCAAGCATCCAAGGCGCCTGGGCCTCACTTCGCTCTTCTCTAGCCCCCCAATCTTGGCCACTTGTCCCAGCAGCTCCTAGAGCCGATATAGGGCTCAGCCCCCACGCCCAGATCCGCAGCCGTCCCA